>NC_091300.1:10644990-10944990 GCF_038502225.1 Cherax quadricarinatus
GGTTGGCAAGGAGATGTTTGAGGGGAGGGTTAATATCAGAGTTAAGTGTTCTATGTATGTAATAGGTGCAATAATAAGTATGGATGTTTTGTATGGTGAGTAGGTTGAGTGTTTTGAATATTGGTGGAGTGTGTTGCCTGTAGTGAGAATTTGTTATTCTAACTGCAGCCTTTTGTTGGGTAATTAGTGGTCTGAGATGGTTAATTGTTGTTGAGCCCCATGCACAAATTCCATAGGTGAGATAGGGGTGGATAAGAGAGTGATAAAGGGCCAGGAGGGCTGACTGTGGAACATAGTACCGTATCTTTGATAGTATGCCTACAGTCTTGGAAATTTACTTAGAAATTTGTTGTACATGTGTATGAAATTTGAGTCTATTATCAAGGTGGATTCCTAAGAATTTTCCCTCTGTTAGCTTTGTGATAGGTGATCCGTTTATCGTTATGTTAAGAGGTACATCTGTAGCTCTGTTACCAAACTGAATGAAGTAGGTTTTGTCAATGTTTAGTGTAAGTTTGTTAGTCCTCATCCAGGTAGATATTTTCTGTAATTCGGTGTTTACAGTATTGGCTAGCGTGACTGGGCTCGGGTGAGAGAAGACGTATGTAGTGTCATCTGCAAAAAGTGTGGGTTTGAGTAATTGCGAAGCATTTGGTAGGTCATTTATGTATAGGAGAAAGAGAAGAGGGCCAAGGACACTTCCCTGTGGGACACCAACTGTAATTGGTTGTGCGGAAGAGCATGCCCCATTCGCGTACACATATTGGCTTCTGTTGCTGAGGTAAGACTTGAGGTAGTTGAGGGAGTGCCCTCTAATACCATAGTGTGACAATTTTACGTGGAGCAAGTCATGGTCAACTGTATCAAAAGCTTACGTAAGTCAATGAAGATCCCCAGTGGGACTTCTTTTTTCTCTATTGCATTGTATATATGTTCTAGCATGTGTATAATAGCATCATTAGTATTTTTATTAGGCCTGAATCCAAATTGGCAGGGGTTGAGAATGTTCTGGGAGATGAGGTAGGAGTAGATTCGTTTATGAATTAATTTTTCGAAGATTTTTGAGAGAGGGTGTAAATTGGATATTGGCCTATAGTTATTCAACTCTGTTTGGTCTCCTCCTTTATGGATCGGGGTGACCCTTGCTATTTTGAGAACTGTAGGGAAGGTGGAGGATTCAATGGATTTGTTAAAGAGTGTTGCAATGATTGGTGATAGTACTTGTGACGCTTTTTTGTATATAAAGGGTGGTAAGGTATTTAAATCTCCTGCCTTGTTTTTCAGTGCGTTGATAATAAGGGAGACTTCATATGGGTTAGTCGGAGCTAGGAACAGTGTGTTCGGGTAGTTGCCAGTGAGGTAGTCATTTGGTGGGGTATCTGAGCTTGAGATTTTATTGGCAAGGTTTTGACCTATAGTGGAGAAGAAATCATTGAGTCTGTTTGCTGTTTCTGTTGGTGGGAGTTGGGGTTCATCTGATTTTGCTAATTTTATTTCGCTATGTTGTGATATCTTTTTTGTTCCCAGAATTTCTGATAGGGTCTTCCAGGTCTTTTTTATATCACCTCATAAGTTGGATAATCTGTTCTCATAATACAATTTTTTTGCCCTTCTTATCAGGCTGGTTAGGATTGACGAGTAACGTTTTGTTTGGTCTCTGGTTATGTGACCCATTCTGTACTGTTTTTCATATCAGTGTTTTGTATTTATGGATTTGAGAATGCTGGGTGTTAGCCAGGGACTGTTCAGTCTCTTAGCTGTCATCTGTTTAGTTTTTTTAGGGCAGTGCTTGTTATAAAGGTATTGGGTCTTTTTTAGAAAATTATTAAAACATTCGTCAATATATGTATAGATTTCTAGCTCAGTGTGCCAGTCAATGTTTGTTACTGCTGTTGTGAAGTTATTAATGGCTGCCTCATTGTGAAGTCTGAAGGTGACTTTAGTAGTGTCTTGGGGTATTTTACCAAGAATTGTTATGAGGAAAGTAGGGTAGTGGTCTGTGGTATTATCTGTAATTATGCCTGATTTTAAAAGGGATATGGTGTTGGTCCAGATGTGGTCAAGTAGGGAAACACTAGTCTCTGTAACTCTTGTAGGTTTTGTTACTGTTGGTAGCAACATGCAGTTACTCATTATGTTTGTGAATTCAGTAACGTGTGAGTCCTGGTCTTGCAGGAGATTTATATTGAAGTCACCTGAGAGTAGTAAGTGATCTTTGTTAATGCGTGCATCAATTATCATACTTCCTAGGTTTTGTTAAACTCTTCGTGTAGTAACAACTGAACAAGGCTGTCGTAGTTGTAACATTTCGCAGATCTACACCATCTCTCAAATGCAACTTTTTTCTCACGAGCAAACTCTACACAAGTTTGATCTTGTCGTCGTTGTAATGTACAAAATGCACGTTGATAACTTACAGATAACAAGTTATATGTCTCTAGAATAGTTTGCTTGACAGCATCATAACTAATGTACTTGGCAAATAGTAAAGCAAATGTCAAAGCTGTGTGCAACAAGGTAGCCCAGTGCTTACGTGGCCAGTTCATAGCACGTGCCTGGTTCTCAAACACATCAAAATAGGTGTCTAAGTCACTCTCAAAAAACTTGGGAACCATTGATGCAGCTTTCTGCACATTAAATGTGTCCTGTGATCTATCAGTCTGTTGTCTTCCAAGACGAACATTTTCTCTCTGGAAATCTTCTTCGTTCAATTTCCTCTGTGCCTCTATTTGTGCAGTCTGCAATATAATGAGGCGTTCCATCCTCTCAAACTGTTCCTGAGAGATAGGACCAGGGGGTAACGGAGGAGTAGGGAAATTAACATGTCTTTCTGGACGGTCCTTAGGTCGGGCACCTCGTCCAGCCGTCCCTAGAGAGTCTAGATCTGGTCTAGGATAAGTACATACAGGTGTAGCATACACAGTACTAGTATGAGGCTGAGTCATACTACCAGCTACACTGTAATATTATGTCAGTTAGGCGAGAAGGCGTGAGCGAGAACTGAGCTACACTAGGCTCACTTCTGCCGTAGTTGCTCTCTCTTCTACGTCATCAAATAGTTATACTTCCTAATTGTGACACTAGGCTTTCTGTATCTGAATCATAATCAGACATCTCTGTAGGAGCAGGAAACAATATATCTTTAATTAATGCTCTGACAGTTTCTGCGGTGTAATTCCTGTTATACGTCACACCGAGATATTTGGCTACTCGCCAACACATCTGAAGTTTTAATGTACTCAACTCAGACAAAGTCAGAGTATCAATTAACAGTTTCACTTTGGCATACATCACGAAAATAAATGTACTACGAGAGAGTGATTATGGGAAACTATAATCCTAATAGGAATTTTAGTGTTGGTTGTCTTAGAGCTAGAGCTCATCAACAGTATTTCCATCTCCTTGGATCAAGGGACTCAGTCAGGTACATACATCCACCTAGTATGTTGTACAAGACAAAACTCAAAGTCTTCAGATTAGGAAAGTACTCAAAGTGTTTGAATAAATATGGTCAAACTGGACAATTTCTCCAACACCTTGGATCAAGAGCGTCCCGGACAGGCCCCCATTTGTTACAAAAAACGCTATTTCTAAAAGCTTAGAGATCTACAGTGAATACTAGAAAGGACTGCCCTTCTACCATCCAGCCTGTTACTGGGTTTTCGTAACAATTAGTCAGTATCCTTGTCCAATTATCCATTAAAATTTAGTAAGAATTAATAGTGCTTCAGGATTACAACTGGTAGGCTACTAACTAGAGAAATTAAAATTTAATAAATTTATTAATCATAGTCTAGAGGTATATTATCAAAGTAAATTAAATTAATCACAGTAATCAAAATAATATTAATCACTTCTCTCGTGTACAGTATTATTGTGCTGAAAGCACATATCTCATATTTGTCATAAGTACCGTCTGGTACAGTAGCATTTAATAAGACAATATACAAATAAGTTTATGTGTATGTGTGTAAGTGCTCTAAGTACAGTGGATCCCCGGTTCGTGATACTAATCCGTTCCTGAGAGCTCATCCTAAACCAAAAATATCGGAAAGCGATTAAATTTTCCCCATAAGAAATAATGGAAATCAAATTAATCCGTGCAAGACACCCAAAAGTATGAAAAAAAAAAACTTTTACCACATGAAATATTAAGTTTAATGCAATAGAATAGTAATTACAATAACAACAATAACAATAAATAACGAAAGAATAATTGACACTTACCTTTAATGAAGATCTGGTGGTGATTGATGAGATGGGAGGAGGGGAGAGTGTGGATGGTGTTAGCATTTAGAAGGGGAATTCCCCTCCATTAGGACTTGAGGTAGCAAGTCCTTTTCCGGGGTTACTTCCCTTCTTCTTTTAATGCCACTAGGACCAGCTTGAGTCACTGGACCTCTGTCGCACAACATAACTGGCAGCCTCACCATGCCTAATCACACTATGTATGCCACTACGATTCTTGAATCTTTCAAACCAACCTTTGCTGGCCTTAAATTCACTCACATCACCACTAGATGCAGGCAATTTTTTTACCAAATCGTCATGCAACTGCCTAGCCTTTTCACAAATGATTGCTTGAGAGATGCTATCTCCTGCTATCCGTTTTTCATTTACCCCACACCAATAAGTCTCTCAAAATTTTTTAACACTTGCGGCCGCTGTTTCGTAATCACAGTTGCACCTTTTGTAAGAACAGCTTCCTTGATTGCCGTTTTCTTGCTCACTATAGTAGAGATGGTTGATTGGGGTTTACTATACAGCCTGACCAGCTCCGACACACGCACTCCACTTTCGTACTTTACAATTATCTCTTTCTTCATTTCAACAGTCATTAGCACCCTTGGTCTCGAAGGGTTGGCACTGGGAGCTTTCTTGGTGCCCATGGTGACTTATTTTGCAAAAACAGGCACCAAAAACAGTGACAATATGGCTGGCTTGTAAACACTGGCACACACTGGGCAGTTCAGGCCACACATGGACACGTCTCATATGAACCACATCGCATACCGGTTTTTGTATCAGGAAACGAGGCAAATTTTCTGCGATATAATGCATCGGTTACCGGATTTATCAGATACCGATAGCATCGCAAACCGGGGGTCCACTGTAGTTCGCTATGTCTCACGACTCGACTAGACTTAAACAAGTGACTGACAAAGTCCTCAAATAAACTAACTTCTTGACCAACTGGTAATCAGAACAGTCTGCTTGAACAATAAAAAGAATGCTAAGCCCAATAGCAATATAACAAGCAAAAGTGACACAGAATCAGGAACAAGGAGATAATATAACGACACTAAGTAGGGACCATCAGCAGATCCTCCACAAAAGTCACCAAACTCCCATACTACTGAATCTAAGTTCAGCATAAGAAAATCCCCGACTGTGACAGTACACAGATACCAGTACAAGTTAGGTCGGAAGCTACAGCTCAGGACCCGAGTTGCTCAGTGTCTTTGCGACACACAACCTCAGTACAACATCGAAAATCACTAAGTCTATACAATGTTCTGTGAACGGAGTCCCACAGAACCTACAACAATAATGAGACAGAGACGATCTTCCAACAATTTACTCTTAACATTTTTGACATTTAATAACCATTACTTGTCTAATTACCTTTACCTGTTTTAATACCACATTTACTATCTTAGAGTACTCTTAATTACCTTGTACTGCCATATAACCTCTAGTATAACTACCAGTGCAATATTGAATGAAATAAACATTACTTTTTCACTTTTTTGTAATCATTATTACATACTAAAATTTAATTTACTGCCAGTCAATTTTACTTTTTGTACATTAAACATTATTTTATACTTCCCATAACATTTTGTTGCCAAATTTTCAAGTTTGTATATTCAACTCCAACCTTTATATTATCCTTTGTACCTGTGTACCTGTCTACCATCTTACTATCATATAATAACCAAGACATTACCCTTGTTATTTTTTACTATTATTCTTTTGGTACTTTAATTGTGAATTATATTTTGTCAATTTAAATCTAGTTATACTCCTGATCTTGTCAACAACCTATACCAGACTCTAGTGCAATTGCAAGTACCATTTCAATTTGTATTTTTATATTATAAGTTTATATTATAATTCCTACTCTTAAGATTGTTTTCATATCTTAGTGACTATGTTGTGTGTGCAATTAGTGTATATTTCAATTATATTATTGTTCAAGGCCCTTAACTATCTTTTGCTAACTAGTACCAACTACCTCATATATTTTTTTTTCTACTTTTTTTATTCTTTTGCTACCTTAACTTGTATATTTTATCTTGTCAACTTAAATCTAGTTATACTCTAATTCTTGTAAACAACTTATATAACACCTTAGTGCAATTACAATTGAGAGTCTTGTGCCTTTTTTATATTATTAGATTATACTCAGTTGTACTATAGTCAATACCAAATTCATTATATTAGACCATATTGCAATTACTAGTGAGAGACTGGTGCTATTTTTAATTTGTATTTTTATATTATTAGATTAAATCTAGTTGTACTATAGCTCATTCTAGCTCAAAACATAGACTCCACAAAAGTCATTATATTAGACCTTAGTGCAATTATTTGATTACCACTTTATTGTTCACCACAACTAATATTAGTCCCTTTTATATTATAATTTTATATTATAATTCTAACTTTAAAGAATTACCTTTAAAGTACTACCTACTATCATATTACCAAGCTCCATTATTTGATCATCACTTTATTTGTTCACCACAAATTATTTTAGTCCCTTTTATATTGTCTCCTTTATTTTAGCTTTAAAAAACTACCTTAGCTCATTATTTTTACATTTGTTAAATAATTCAGGTGCTATTTTTTTAGCTTTAGAATATTTACTTTGTTTTATACTTAATTCTAACTATAGATTCACTACAAATCTTATGATTACAAGCATTGATCCTGATACCAACCTCTTATTTAATGACTTAAATGATTCAAACAGTTACTGTAATTACTACACAGCAGAACAATCAAAGGCACTTCTCAGAGCCAACAACAACATAACTATCTTTAACTACAATATCAGATCTTTAAGCAAGCATTACGATGACCTCCTAGCATTACTAAATTCCTTGCATGCCAATATGTCCATCATCACACTAACTGAAACCTGGCTAAAGCCTGATACTACAGATGTCTATACCATTCCTGGTTACACAGCCATACACAACTGTAGGCCAGACCAACAAGGGGGTGGCACAGCTATATACTACTCAGACCAACTAGAATGTATCACTAATACTTGCACAAGGGATGAACATGGGGAATATATAATAGCTAAATTAAAATCCAAATACCTACAAAAACCTCTCACAGTGATAAACATCTACAGAGTTCCACAATCAAACATTAGCCAATTTGGTCAAAACCTAGGAAGTATGATAACTGATGCACGCATGAACAAAGATCACTTTCTACTCTCAGGTGACGTCAATATAAATCTCCTGCAAGACCAGGACCCACACGTAACTGAATTCACAAACACAATGAGTAACTGCATGTTGCTACCAACAGTAACAAAACCTACAAGAGTTACGGAGACTAGTGTTTCCCTACTTGACCACATCTGGACCAACACCATATCCCCTTTAAAATCAGGCATAATTACAGATAATACCACAGACCACTACCCTACTTTCCTCATAACAACTCTTGGTAAAATACCCCAAGACACTACTAAAGTCCCCTTCAGACTTCACAATGAGGCAGCCATTAATAACTTCACAACAGCAGTAACAAACATTGACTGGCACACTGAGCTAGAAATCTATACAGATATTGACGAATGTTTTAATAATTTTCTAAAAAAGACCCAATACCTCTATAACAAGCACTGCCCTAAAAAAACTAAACAAATGACAGCTAAGAGACTGAACAGTCCCTGGCTAACACCCAGCATTCTCAAATCCATAAATACAAAACACCGATATGAAAAACAGTACAGAATGGGTCACATAACCAGAGACCAAACAAAACGTTACTCGTCAATCCTAACCAGCCTGATAAGAAGGGCAAAAAAATTGTATTATGAGAACAGATTATCCAACTTATGAGGTGATATAAAAAAGACCTGGAAGACCCTATCGCAAATTCTGGGAACAAAAAAGATATCGCGAAATAGCGAAATAAAATTAGCAAAATCAGATGAACTCCAACTCCCACCAACAGAAACAGCAAACAGACTCAATGATTTCTTCTCCACTATAGGACAAAACCTTGCCAATAAAATCCCAAGCTCAGATACCCCACCAAATGACTACCTCACTGGCAACTACCCGAACACACTGTTCCTAGCTCCGACTAACCCATACGAAGTCTCCCTTATTATCAACGCACTAAAAAACAAGGCAGGAGATTTAAATACCTTACCACCCTTTATATACAAAAAAGTGTCACAAGTACTATCACCAATCATTGCAACACTCTTCAACAAATCCATTGAATCCTCCACCTTCCCTACAGCTCTCAAAATAGCAAGGGTCACCCCGATCCATAAAGGAGGAGACCAAACTGAGTTGAATAACTATAGGCCAATATCCAATTTACACCCTCTCTCAAAAATCTTCGAAAAATTAATTCATAAACGAATCTACTCTTGCCTCATCTCCCAAAACATTCTCAACCCCTGCCAATTTGGATTCAGGCCTAATAAAAATACTAATGATGCTATTATACACATTGCTAGAACATATATACACTGCTATAGAGAAAAAAGAAGTCCCACTGGGGATCTTCATTGACTTAGGTAAAGCTTTTGATACAGTTGACCATGACTTGCTCTACGTAAAATTGTCACACTATGGTATTAGAGGGCACTCCCTCAACTACCTCAAGTCATACCTCAGCAACAGAAGCCAATATGTGTACACAAATGGGGCAAGCTCTTCCACTCAACCAATTACAGTTGGTGTCCCACAGGGAAGTGTCCTTGGCCCTCTTCTCTTTCTCCTATACATAAATGACCTACCAAATGCTTCGCAATTACTCAAACCCACACTTTTTGCAGATGACACTACATACGTCTTCTCTCACCTGAGCCCAGTCACGCTAGCCAATACTGTAAACACCGAATTACAGAAAATATCTACCTGGATGAGGACTAACAAACTTACACTAAACATTGACAAAACCTACTTCATTCAGTTTGGTAACAGAGCTACAGATGTACCTCTTAACATAACGATAAACAGATCACCTATCACAAAGCTAACAGAGGGAAAATTCTTAGGAATCCACCTCGATAATAGACTCAAATTTCATACACATATACAACAAATTTCTAAGAAAATTTCCAAGACTGTAGGCATACTATCGAAGATACGGTACTATGTTCCACAGTCAGCCCTCCTGGCCCTTTATCACTCTCTTATTTACCCCTATCTCACCTATGGAATTTGTGCATGGGGCTCAACAACAATTAACCATCTCAGACCACTAATTACCCAACAAAAGGCTGCAGTTAGAATGATAACAAATTCTCACTACAGGCAGCACACTCCACCAATATTCAAAACACTTAACCTACTCACCATACAAAACATCCATACTTATTACTGCACCTATTACATACATAGAACACTTAACTCTGATATTAACCCTCCCCTCAAACATCTCCTTGCCAACCTCAACAGAACACATGACCATAACACAAGGCACAGATCACTCTTTGATGTTCCTCGTGTCCTTCTCGCGCTATGCAAAAACTCAATGCACATAAAAGGCCCTAAAATCTGGAATTCATTACCTGTAAATATAAAAGAAACACTACCTGTTTATAAATTCAAGTCTCTTCTCAAAGATCACTTACTCACTCAAAACCAAATAAATACTGAATAACTGAACCTTAGAAATTGTATATCCTAAATGTTACTCACGATTATATCACACAAATGTTAAACCTAGGACCCAATCTAACTTTATTATTTTTTTAAATACACTACCTAACAGAATACTCCATTCGACTGAATGTACAGCAATGCATGCAACCATATGACCTGTCTTTGTAATACTCATTTGTGCTTTATAGTTATCTGTTTACAATAATGTTTTATCACTTATTTCATCATTGCTTAGTTAATCTTAAGTTAATTTTAAGCCAGCCCGTAATGCTATGCATATAAGTGGCTTTGGCATGCTGCTCTTACCTGTATTTTTTTGTACCTCTGTATGTATGCTAAAATTACTAAATAAATAAATAAATAAATTTAGGCACGTCTTGTCAAGAATACGTCCAACCACCAAGCGAGTCTAGACCAGACTGAATACTTCAGGCGAGGTGTGAACACCCCCCCTCGATCACGTGATAGCTCCGTGGACAGTTGTTGCTCAGCAATAGAGAAGCCGGCAGAGTAACGAGCCACAAGCGATAATTACAGTAGTTAGACAATCAAGACTTGAACTATGAGCACATAATATTAATATATGAAGATTACATCCTACCTAACAAAAGTAACTAAGTCAAATAATAATATAAAGCAATATATTTACGATTTAGCTATTATCGCAAATATAAGCAATATAAAATTATATGAAAAGGTAATATACATTATATACATATACATAATATACATCATATACATTGTGACCCATTCAGGGGTCGCAACACAGACAAATAGACACATGTTTGTGTACCAGTGAAAACAAAGCAGGCCCTAATCTTTTCTTATCAAGCCTTGTCACTGCACCCTCGCGAATGCTTATCAAACGTCAGCTCTTATCAAATGTTATCTCATCGTATCATGTCACTGTCAGGGGTGGATTTTGTTTTTCATGCTTCAAGAGAACTTATTATTTTATTATTATTATGTCTTCTTTTTCTTTCTTTTTCTTTCTTTTTTCTTTTTCTTTTTCTTTTTCTTTTTCTTTTTCTTTTTCTTTTCCTTTTCCTTTTACTTTTCCTTTTACTTTTCCTTTTTCTTCTTTTCCTTTTTCTTCTTTTCCTTTTTCTTCTTTTCCTTTTTCTTCTTTTCCTTTTTCTTCTTTTCCTTTTTCTTTTATTATTTTTATTATTATTATTATTATTATATACTTCCAAATATCCAAAACATTGCTGGGACCTATAAATACTTCGTATATATTCCAAGACAATAGTAAATGAACAAGGCAGGTGCAAATGTCCACCTGTCAGTGTGTAACAATTTGAGTACAATTTCAGTACCTAATACTAGTGTCGGAACAAAGATTGGTTATAAAATGACAAGAGGTACTATAAATTGCAATTATCAGAACATAAAAATTATATAAAATATGAAAAATAGAAAAAAAGGTATATCGGCAACACTTCTGCAAGCAGCAGGACTCGCTGTTGCTGTCGAGTGAGCATTCCAGTGCCAACTTCTGGGCCTGATATCTCGGTAAATACTGACCCTAAAAAATTTTTTTTATCCTATAACACTTAAAAAAAATGTGTTCTTTTTTTCAATAAAAAAAAAATTTATTTTTCAAAATATTTGGGGCACTGGGATAATGAACGTATACAGTATATACGTTTGGACCGTTTACGGGTTAATATATTTATAGATGGGAGTTGTAAAAGAAGTAAATGATAGGGTGGGATTAAATTATGGGGAATCAAATACAAAATAGGAATTGACAGTTACTTTTTGCTGATGATACTGTGCTTATGGGAGATTCTAAAGGAAAGTTGCAAAGGTTAGTGGACGAGTTTGGGAGTGTATAAAGGTTGAAACTGAACATAGAAAAGAGTAAGGTGATGAGGGTATCAAATGATTTAGATAAAGGAAAATTGGATATCACATTGGAGAGGAGGAGTATGGAAGAAGTGAATGTTTTCAGATATTTGGGAGTTGACATGTCAGCGGATGGATGTATGAAGGATGAGGTTAACCATAGAACTGAAGAAGAAAAGAAAGGCGAGTGGTGCATTGAGGTATATCTAGAGACAAAAAACATTATCTATGGAGGCAAAGAAGGGAATGTATGTAAGTATAGTGGTACCAACACTCTTATATGGGTGTGAAGCTTGGGTTGTAAATGCTGCAGTGAGGAGGCAGTTGGAGGCAGTGGAGATGTCCTGTCTAAGGGCAGTGTGTGGTGTAAATATTATGCAGAGAATTCGGAGTGTGGAAATTAGGTGTGAAGTTAATAAAAGTATTAGTCAGAGGGCTGAAGAGGGGTTGTTGAGGTGGTTTGGTCATTTAGAGAGAATGGATCACAGTAGAATGACATGGAGAACGTATAAATCTGTAGGGGAAGGAAGGCGGGGTAGGGGTCATCCTTATAAAGGTTGGAGGGAGAGGGTAAAGGACTTTTTGTGGGAAAGGGGTTTGGACTTCCAGCAAACATGCTTGAGTGTGTTAGATAGGAGTGAATGGAGACGAATGGTATTTGGGACCTGACGAGCTGTTGGAGTGTGAACAGGGTGAGATTTAGTGAAGGGATCAAGGGAAACTTTTTTTTTTTTTTTATATAACCGTACTCGAGTACTGAAAATGGGAAGTACAATGCCTGCACTTTAAAAGAGGGGTTTGGTATATTGGCAGTTTGGAGGGATATATTGTTTATCTTTATACCTATATGCTTCTAAACTGTTGTTTTGGGCACATCTGCAAGAACAATGATTATGTACGAGTGGGGCGAAAGTGTTGAATGATGATGAAAGTATTTTCTTTTTGGGTCACCCTGCCTCGGTGGGAGATGGCCAACTTGTTAAAAAAAAAAAAAATTATATATATATTAGGCTGATTGAATACAAAACTTATCTCAAGGTAAAATTAATAAGTGTAATGATAATTTTAAGTAACAAAGCTCATATTAAAAATATCAAATTTAATATGAAGAAAGAGTAATTACGAAATTGTGTTGACCATTTTGGTTGTAATAATTATTTGGAGGTAGAATTACAGTAGTGATAATAGGTATATGAATTCAGAAAGGAATCTTGATAAACAGGTTCAATTAAATATACTTTATTTGACACATTGTATCTTGATAATTTTACATCAAATTTGGGAGGATTTTAACAACTTTTGAAGCAGTTTTTAGACAGAACTTAGAATCTTATGATACAGTTCCATATTTTTGGACGTGGAATTGCCACTTAACCCTTTGACTGTCGCGGCCGTATATATACGTCTTACGAGGTACCGTGTTTGACGTATATATGCTCATAAATTCTAGCGGCTTCAAATCAAGCAGGAGAAAGCTGGTAGGCCCACATGTGAGAGAATGGGTCTGTGTGGTCAGTGTGCACCATATAAAAAAAATCCTGGAGCGCGCAGTGCATGAGAAAAAAAACTCCGACCGTTTTTTTTAATTAAAATGCCGACTTTGTGGTCTATTTTCGTATAGTATTTATGGTTGTATTCTCGTTTTCTTGGTCTCGTTTGATAGAATGGAGAACATATAGAAATAGAGGTGATTTTGATTGATTTTACTATAAAAAGAACCTAGAAATGGAGCTCAAAGTAGGGGAAATGTTTGATTTTTCCAATGTTCAAAAGTAAACAAATGATGCCATTGTCCAATAAATATCCAACTAGCCATTCTAATATGCAGTCATGAATGGGTTGATGTTATTTATACAATTATTACAGTATTGCAGTAGTCTGCATAATAGTAAGTCTTCTATTTTTGGTTTGAATAAAAATTCAAAATAGAAAGCAAGAGTAATATCAGAGGGGCCTGGAGACATGACTGATGAGCAAAGAAAATGTTATTTTAGAGCCAGGAATGTCTGCATTGTTCATTCTGGACCTTATTTTGAAATTGTCATATTTTTTAGTTTTCGTGAAATTGGCCAAATTGCAAATTTCTGACCACATTATTAGGTAGTTGAAGTCGGTAAATGGGCAGTTTCTTGTACTCAATCGATAGACAAAATGGAGTTCTAAATAAATAGCTATGAGTTTGGGCGACTGGAACAATGGAATTAGCCGAAAATAGGGCTCAAAGTGGGCGAAATCGCCGATTTGTAAACAGCGCCGAGGTCGCTAACTTTGCGAGAGCATAATTCCGTCAGTTTTCCATCAAATTTCGTTTTTTTGGTGTCATTACAATTGGGAAACGATTCTCTATCATTTCATAAGAAAAAATAATTTTTTTTTTTTGTTAAATTTTGCGACACCAGGAGACACCTCAGGATTGGGGGTTGCGACAGTCAAAGGGCTAAAGTTTGACACTTTTAATCAACTTATCAAACAATGTGAAAAACAAAATAAAAAGAATTAAGAGCAACAACAATAATTTCTGAATTGGTGGAGGAGCTGTACAGGAACCATGAAGAATCTCTACTAAGTACAGTGGAACCCTGAGGTTTGGCCATAATCCGTTCCAGGAGCTAAGCCTAAACTTGAAACCGCTGAAAGGCGAAGCAATATTTCCCATAGAAATAATATAAATAAAATTAATCTGTTCCAGACCCACAAAAATATTCACAAAAAAATACATTTTTTAAAGAATAGAGTTTTACATACACACAACACAGATAAATACATGTACAGTGGACCACCGCATACCGTTGGCATCACATAACGTTAAATCCGCTTACCAATACATTTTATCGCTAAGATTTTGCCTTGCATACCGCTAAAAAACCCGCTCAACACTATTCGTCCGAGACGCGTCTAATGTGCGGCCTGAGCCAGCCTCACATGTTCCGCCGGTGGCATTGTTTACAAGCCAGCCTCTGCGGTAACATACAAGCATACAATCATAACATTTCGTATTATTACAGCGTTTTTGGTGATTTTATCTGCAAAATAAGTGACCATGGGACCCAAGAAAGCTTCTGGTGCCAACCCTGTGGTAAAAAGGGTGAGAAATATTATCGAAATACTGTGGTACCATGGTCAACTGCTGATGCTGCTGCTGCTGCTGTAGCACTGTCAGCTGCTGCTGCTGCTGTAGCACCGTCAGCTGCTGCTGCTGCTGTACCACCATCAGCTGTTACTGTACCACCGTCAGCTGCTGCTGCTGTAGTACCGTCTGCTGCTGCTGCTGTAGTACCGTCTGCTACTGCTGTAGCATCGTCTGCTGCTGCTGTAGCACTGTCAGCTGCTGCTGCTGCTGCACTGTCAGCTGTTGCTGTAGCACTGTCAGCTGCTGCTGCTGTACCACCATCTGCTGCTGCTGTAGTACCGTCTGCTGCTGCTGTAGTACCGTCTGCTGCTGCTGTAGCATCGTCTGCTGCTGCTGTAGCATCGTCTGCTGCTGCTGTAGCATCGTCTGCTGCTGCTGTAGCATCGTCTGCTGCTGCTGCTGTAGTACCGTCTGCTGCTGCTGTAGTACCGTCTGCTGCTGCTGTAGTACCGTCTGCTGCTGCTGTAGTACCGTCTGCTGCTGCTGTAGTACCGTATGCTGCTGCTGCTGTAGTACAGTCTGCTGCTGCTGTAGCATCGTCAGCTGCTGCTGTAGCACTGTCAGCTGCTGCTGTAGCACTGTCAGCTGCTGCTGTAGCACTGTCTGCTGCTGTAGCACTGTCAGCTGCCGCTGCTGTAGCACTGTCAGCTGCTGTAGCACTGTCAGCTGCCGCTGCTGTAGCACTGTCAGCTGCTGCTGCTGTAGCACTGTCAGCTGCTGCTGCTGTAGCACTGTCAGCTGCTGCTGCTGTAGCACTGTCAGCTGCTGCTGCTGTAGCACTGTCAGCTGCTGCTGCTGTAGCACTGTCAGCTGCTGCTGCTGTAGCACTGTCAGCTGCTGCTGCTGTAGCACTGTCAGCTGCTGCTGCTGTAGCACTGTCAGCTGCTGCTGCTGTAGCACTGTCAGCTGCTGCTGCTGTAGCACTGTCAGCTGCTGCTGCTGTAGCACTGTCAGCTGCTGCTGCTGTAGCACTGTCAGCTGCTGCTGCTGTAGCACTGTCAGCTGCTGCTGCTGTAGCACTGTCAGCTGCTGCTGCTGTAGCACTGTCAGCTGCTGCTGCTGTAGCACTGTCAGCTGCTGCTGCTGTAGCACTGTCAGCTGTCTGCTGCTGCTGTAGCACTGTCAGCTGCTGCTGCTGTAGCACTGTCAGCTGCTGCTGCTGTAGCACTGTCAGCTGCTGCTGCTGTAGCACTGTCTGCTGCTGCTGCTGTAGCACTGTCAGCTGCTGCTGCTGTAGCACTGTCAGCTGCTGCTGCTGTAGCACTGTCAGCTGCTGCTGCTGTAGCACTGTCAGCTGCTGCTGCTGTAGCACTGTCAGCTGCTGCTGCTGTAGCACTGTCAGCTGCTGCTGCTGTAGCACTGTCAGCTGCTGCTGCTGTAGCACTGTCAGCTGCTGCTGCTGTAGCACTGTCAGCTGCTGCTGCTGTAGCACTGTCAGCTGCTGCTGCTGTAGCACTGTCAGCTGCTGCTGCTGTAGCACTGTCAGCTGCTGCTGCTGCTGTAGCACTGTCAGCTGCTGCTGCTGCTGTAGCACTGTCAGCTGCTGCTGCTGTAGCACTGTCAGCTGCTGCTGCTGCTGTAGCACTGTCAGCTGCTGCTGCTGTAGCACTGTCAGCTGCTGCTGCTGCTGTAGCACTGTCAGCTGCTGCTGCAGCACTGTCAGCTGCTGCTGCTGCTGCTGCCGTAGCACTGTCAGCTGCTGCCGTAGTACTGTCAGCTGCTGCTGTAGCACTGTCAGCTGCTGCTGTAGCACTGTCAGCTGCTGCTGCTGCAGCACTGTCAGCTGCTGCTGCTGCTGTAGCACTGTCAGCTGCTGCTGCTGCTGTAGCACTGTCAGCTGCTGCTGCTGCTGCCGTAGCACTGTCAGCTGCTGCCGTAGCACTGTCAGCTGCTGCTGTAGCACTGTCAGCTGCTGCTGTAGTACTGTCAGCTGCTGCTGTAGCACTGTCAGCTGCTGCTGTAGCACTGTCAGCTGCTGCTGTAGCACTGTCAGCTGCTGCTGTAGCACTGTCAGCTGCTGCTGTAGCACTGTCAGCTGCTGCTGTAGCACTGTCAGCTGCTGCTGTAGCACTGTCTGCTGCTGCTGTAGCACTGTCTGCTGCTGCTGTAATACTGTCTGCTGCTGCTGTAGCACTGTCTGCTGCTGCTGTAGCACTGTCTGCTGCTGCTGTAGCACTGTCTGCTGCTGCTGTAGCACTGTCTGCTGCTGCTGCTGTAGCACTGTCTGCTGCTGCTGCTGTAGCACTGTCTGCTGCTGCTGCTGTAGCACTGTCTGCTGCTGTAGCACTGTCTGCTGCTGTAGCACTGTCTGCTGCTGTAGCACTGTCTGCTGCTGCTGCTGTAGCACTGTCTGCTGCTGCTGCTGTAGCACTGTCTGCTGCTGCTGCTGTAGCACTGTCTGCTGCTGCTGCTGTAGCACTGTCTGCTGCTGGTGCTGTAGCACTGTCTGCTGCTGGTGCTGTAGCACTGTCTGCTGCTGGTGCTGTAGCACTGTCTGCTGCTGCTGCTGTAGCACTGTCTGCTGCTGCTGCTGTAGCACTGTCTGCTGCTGCTGCTGTAGCACTGTCTGCTGCTGCTGCTGCTGCTGTAGCACTGTCTGCTGCTGCTGCTGCTGCTGCTGCTGTAGCACTGTCTGCTGCTGCTGCTGTAGCACTGTCTGCTGCTGCTGCAGCACTGTCTGCTGCTGCTGTTGCTGCTGTAGCACTGTCTGCTGCTGCTGTTGCTGCTGTAGCACTGTCTGCTGCTGCTGTTGCTGCTGTAGCACTGTCTGCTGCTGCTGTTGCTGCTGTAGCACTGTCTGCTGCTGTAGCACTGCTGCTGCTGTAACACTGCTGCTGCTGTAGCACTGTCAGCTGGTGCTGCTGCTGTAGCACTGTCAGCTGGTGCTGCTGCTGCTGTAGCACCGTTGTTGGTGTGGCTTATTGAGAATACCAAGAAACATTTAACCCCAGAGGGTTAGCCACCCAGGATAACCCAAAAAGGTCAGTGTCATCGAAGACTGTCTAACTTATTTCCATTGGGGTCCTTAATCTTGGGAGACAAGATGCAGCCCACACCAGTCGACTAACACCCAGGTGAACAGGGAAAAACGCCTGGAACTAGTGCTCATATTGGTGAATTTAAAGCCAGCAAAGGTTGGTTTGAGAGATTTAAGAATCGTAGTGGCATACACAGTATGATAAGGCCTGTTCTGGAAGAAAATGCCAAACAAGACCTACAGTACTCAGGAGGAAAAGGCACTCCCAGGACACAGTGACTCATCAGTCATTGCTGCATCTTCAATAAAGGTGTCATTTATTCTTCCTTTAGTAGAGTAGTACATGCACAATATATATTGTGCATGTACTACTCTACTATTATGCATGCATCCTTCTCTTTGTGTGTAGGAAAATGTATATTTCATGTGGTAAAAATTTTTTTTTCATACTTTTGGGTGTCTTGCACTGATTAATTTGATTTCCATTATTTCGTATGGGGAAAATTCATTCGCATAACGATAATTTCGCAGAACAATGAGCTCTCAGGAACGGATTAATATCGTTATGCGGGGGTCCACTGTACAGTGGAACCTCTACTTGCGAGCACATCCACGTGCTCGTTTTTCCAAATACGAGCAGTCGATGGGTCAATTTTTTGCTTCCATGTGCGAACAAAATTTCCATAAGCGAGTAGACCTCAAGGCAGGTGCCTTGACACTGGTGAGGGGCTCTTGCTCTTGATCTAGGGAATTGCATCTCATTTGTTTGTTGGACTATGTATGATGGAAAGATGCTTCTTAATGTAATATTATTATTATTATTATTATTATTATTATTATTATTATTATTATGTATAATAATAATATAATACAATAATATATAATATGTATAATAATACATATATAATGTACAGTGGACCCCGGCTTACGATATTATTTCATCCCAGAAGTATGTTCAGGTGCCATTACTGAATGAATTTGTTCCCATAAGGAATATTGTGAATTAGATTAGTCCATTTCAGACCCCCAAACATACACGTACAAATGCACTTACATAAATACACTTACATAATTGGTCGCATTGGGAGCTGATCTAAAACCGGGGGTCCACTGTACTACATAATTATAATAGACGACTTCAAAAGGCCATCACTAGATGGTAGTGTTTACCACAACAAAGAGGGAGCGGTTGTGGCCGCCTCCATCTATTACATAATGACATATTTTATGCATTCTGGAGTATATATCAGGTTTCTGTTATTTATATTGTTTATTAATTCATATTAGATGAACTGTGATAGATAAATAAGCTGTAGAGTTGGGGATAGCGAAATATTCAAGGAATATTTTGTCCTGTCTTCAGACAAACTCTCGTTGGCCGCTGGCTCTGCCACATATATAATGACATATTTTATTCCTTCTAGAGTATACAGTAGACCCCCGAGTTTCATGATTAATCCGTTCCAGAGAGTCTGCCGAATGATGAAATTGCCAAATGGCGAAACCATTTTCCCCTTAAGAAATAATGGAAATGAAATTAATCTGTCCCAGACACCCAAAAATGTTAAAATAATTTTTTTTTTTTCAAATTAAATAAAGATTTACATACTGAAAAAATGAGAAATCAAGTACATATATAAAATAATAATAACATTACACTTACCTTTACTGAAGACTTCTGGGTGGATGGAAGATGGGAGGAGGGGATAGGAGGAAGGTGTACACTATTGTTTGGAAGGAGAATCTCCTTCCATAGGGACTTCAGGTACCAAGTCCTTAACTGGGGTTATTTCCCTTTGTTTTTTAAAGACACTGGGAACAACTTGAGTCACTGGACCCGTCGCACAAAATATCTGTCCAAAGAGCTCTGTTTCTGGCGTTTCTTTAAGATTTGTCTGAAGTGGGACACAAGACTGTCATTGTACATGTTGCCAATATGGCCTGCAACGGCTTTGTCAGGGTGAAGTTCATCCATAAATGTTTGCACTTCAGTCCACTTTGCACAAATGTCCTTAATCTATGAAGAAGGCACCTTTCTCCATCTCTCTTCCTCCTCCTCTGCAGCAATTTCCTGAGCTGTGATCTCTTGCTGTTGCAAGAGATCACAGCTCAGGAAATTGCTGCAGAGCTAACCACTGAAGAGCTCTTGCGGCTCTTCAGTGGTTAGCTCTTCCCTGTGGTCCTCCACCAACTCTTCCACATCCTCGCCACTCACCTCCAGCCCCAGGAACTTCCCCAGTGCCACAATAGATTCCACAACTGGCATAGGCCCCTTAGGGTCAGCCCCAAACCCTTCAAAATACCTCTCTTGTACACATTCTGGCCACAATTTTCTCCAAGCAGAATTCAAAGTTCTGCAAGTCACTCCTTCCCAAGCCTTACCTATAAGAAACCATACCACGGGCGGGGATAGAACCCGCGATCAGAGAGTCTCAAAACTCCAGACCGTCGCTTTAGCCACTAGACCAGCTAGCCACCTATAAGGTTTATGCAAGTGAGGATATTGAAGTGATCTTTCCAGAACTCTCTTAGGGTCAGTTCAGTGTCTGAGGTCACTTCCAAGCACTTTTGAAACACTGCTTTGGTGTACAGTTTTTTGAAGTTTGAAATGACCTGCTGGTCCATGGGCTGGATGAGAGTTGTTGTATTAGGGGGCAAGAACTTCACCGTGATGAAACTAAACTCCTCCACTATTTGCTCTTCCAAGTCTGGAGGATGAGCAGGAGCATTGTCTATTACCAGGAGGCACTTGAGTGGCAATTTATTTTCCAGGAGGTATTTCTTCACACTGGGGCCAAACACTTCATTAAACCAGTCTAGGAAAATTCCCCTTGTGACCCATGCCTTATTGTTAGCCTTCCACATCACACACAAATTACTCTTGGCGACACTGTTTTTCTTGAACACACTGGGATTTTCAGAGTGATGCACCAGTAAAGGCTTCACTTTGCAATCCCCACTAGCATTACTACAAAACATGAGAGTAAGCCTATCCTTCATAGGCTTGTGTCCTGGGAGTGCCGTTTCCTCCTGCGTGATGTAGGTCCTCTTTGGCATTTTCTTCCAAAAGAGGCCTTTTTCATCACAATTAAACACTTGTTGGGGTTTGAATTCTCCAGTGTCTACACACTCCTTAAACTCCTGTACAAACTTCTCGGCTGCTTTTTTGTCAGAACTGGCAGCCTGACCATGCTTTACCACACTGTGAATGCCACTACGCTTCTTAAATCTCTCAAACCAACCTTTGCTGGCCTTAAAATCACAAGCATCACCACTCGTTGCAGGCATTTTCTTTACGAGATCGTCATGCAACTGGCTTGCCTTTTCACATATTATCGATTGCATAATACTATCTCCTGCTAACTGTTTTTGGGTAATCCACACCAACAATAACCTTTCCACTTCTTCGAGGATTTGCAATCTCTTTTTTGTCAGCATATCTACCCCTTTTGCAACAACAGCACACTTTATTCCCTTTCCCTTCGCCACGATCAAAGCGATGGTTGAATGGGGTTTGCCATACATCCTGGCAAGTTCTGTAACATGCACTCCGCTCTCATATTTTTCAATGATTTCCTTCTTGAATTCGATCGTGTTCCTAGCTTTCTTTACTAATGGGCTTGCAGTAGCTTTCCTTGGTCCCATGGTGGCTTATTTAGCAGTTGCAAGCACAAAAAACAATGGATTATTATGAAATGTGTTGTATGAACCCACGGGGTGATGGTCACGTGCTGGTAAACAATGGCACATTGAGTGTGAATGGTGCGGAAGACTGGCTTTGTGTGTGCGGTGATGGGCGGACGCATACCGGACAGTTGCCGAACCACGAGTCCAATCACGAACCGCGAGGCTAAACTTTGCCGAAAAAACTTGCCGAAAGTCGGATTTCACAAAAGTCGATGCCGACGAAACTTGGGGGTCCACTGTATATCAGGTTTCTGTTATTTATATTTTGTCATATTAGATGAACTGTGATAGATAAATAAGCCGTAGAGTTGATATTAACGAAATTATTGAAGTACAGAATTCCACTGGAACGGATTAATTGCATTTCAATTAATTTAAATGAGGAAAATTGACTCTGCAAACGAGCAAATCCAGTTGCAAGCAAGGTCATAGAATGGATTAAACTCACAAGTAGAGGTTCCACTGTACTAGTATACAATAGATAAATTTTCAGTCTCTATGTACCCCTTAAACTCGTGCACAAATATTTCGGCTGGTTGGATACCTGGGTGGTTGGCTGCCTGGTTGGTTGCTTGGCTGGCTGGCTGGATGTCTGGATGTCTGGCTGCCTGGCTGGATGTCTGGATGTCTGGCTGCCTGGCTAGCTGGTTACCTGGATGGCTGGCTGGTTGCTTGGCAGGCAGGCGGGTGGGCGGGCGGACAGGCAGGTAGGCAGGCGGGCGGGCAGGCAGGCAGGCGGGCGGGCGGACAGGCAGGCAGGTGGGTGGGCGGGCGGGCGGACAGGCAGGCAGGCAGGCGGACAGGCAGGCAGGCGGACAGGCAGGCAGGCGGACAGGCAGGTGGACAGGCAGGTGGACAGGCAGGCAGGTGGACAGGCAGGCAGGCAGGCAGGTGGACAGGTCTGGTACGCCAGCTTGAACTCGGGGCAACGGCTGAAGCTCGGGGCAAAATTTGGCTGAAAAAAGCGTTCAAAACTGGAAGTGGCTGCTACTCAGGGCGAGCCTTTTCCATCCTATCGAGAGGGAGCATGGACACGGGGGTCGTCCCACAGTTACTAAAAACAACAGACATAGCCCCACTCCACAAAGGGGGCAGTAAAGCAACAACAAAGAACTACAGACCGATAGCATTAACATCCCATGTCATAAAAATTTTTGAAAGGGTCCTAAGAAGCAAAATCACCACCCATCTAGAAACCCATCAGTTACACAACCCAGGGCAACATGGTTTTAGAACAGGTTGTTCCTGTCTGTCTCAACTATTGTATCACTACGACAAGGTCCTAGATGCACTAAAGACAAAAAGAATGCAGATGTAATATATACAGACTTTGCAAAAGCCTTCGACAAGTGTGACCATGGCGTAATAGCGCATAAAATGTGTGCTAAAGGAATAACAGGAAAAGTCGGTCGATGGATCTATAATTTCCTCACTAACAGAACACAGAGAGTAGTCGTCAACAGAGTAAAGTCCGAGGCAGCTACGGTGAAAAGCTCTGTTCCACAAGGCACAGTACTCGCTCCCATCTTGTTCCTCATCTTCATATCCGACATAGACAAGGGTGTCAGCCACAGCACCGTGTCTTCCTTTGCAGATGACACCCGAATCTGCATGACAGTGTCTTCCATTGCAGACACTGCAAGGCTCCAGGCGGACATCAACCAAATCTTTCAGTGGGCTGCAGAAAACAATATGAAGTTCAACGATGAGAAATTTCAATTACTCAGATATGGTAAACATGAGGAAATTAAATCTTCATCAGAGTACAAAACAAATTCTGGCCACAAAATAGAGCGAAACACCAACGTCAAAGACCTGGGAGTGATCATGTCGGAGGATCTCGGCTTCAAGGACCATTACATTGTATCAATCGCATCTGCTAGAAAAATGACAGGATGGATAATGAGAACCTTCAAAACTAGGGAGGCCAAGCCCATGATGACACACTTCAGGTCACTTGTTCTATCTAGGCTGGAATATTGCTGCACACTAACAGCACCTTTCAAGGCAGGTGAAATTGCTGACCTAGAAAATGTACAGAGAACCTTCACGGTGCGCATAACGGAGATAAAACACCTCAATTACTGGGAGCGCTTGGGGTTCCTAAACCTGTATTCCCTGGAATGCAGGCAGGAGAGATACATGATTATATACACCTGGAAAATCCTAGAGGGACTAGTACCGAACTTGCAAACGAAAATCACTCGTTACAAAAGCAAAAGACTTGGCAGACGATGAAACATCCCCCCAATGAAAAGCAGGGGTGTCACTAGCACGTTAAGAGACCATACAATAAGTGTCAGGGGCCCGAGGCTGTTCAACTGCCTCCCAGCATACATAAGGGGGATTACCAACAGACCCCTGGCAGTCTTCAAGTTGGCACTGGACAAGCACCTAAAGTTGGTTCCTGACCAGCCGGGCTGTGGCTCGTACGTTGGTTTGCGTGCAGCCAGCAGTAACAGCCTGGTTGATCAGGCTCTGATCCACCAGGTCGTCTGGTCACAGACCGGGCCGCGGGGGCGTTGACCCCCGGAACTCTCTCCAGGTAAACTCCAGGTAATGTAAATCACAAATACTGCATATACCATATACGTACAGTGGACCCCCGCTTTACGATCAGCTCCCAATGCGACCAATTATGTAAGTGTATTTATGTAAGTGTGTTTGTACGTGTATGTTTGGGGGTCCGAAATGGACTAATCTAATTCACAATATTCCTTATGGGAACAGATTCGTTCAGTAATGGCACCTGAACATACTTCTGGAATGAAATAATATCATAAGCTGGGGGTCCACTGTATATGATAAATTTATTTTTCCTTGAATTGCATTTTTTCCACTGGAGTAGTGCTGAATGGCACATGCAACTCAGCACTTACTTTTTTAATACAGTGGACCCCCGCCTTGTGAACGCATCGTTTTACGTTAAATCCGCCATATAAAGCATTTGAACACAAAAATTTTGCCTCGCCTCACGATAAAAAACTCACCTTACGTGATTCGTCTGGGATGCGTCCCACGTGTGGCCTCAGCTGCCCTGTGGGTGCCAGTGTTTACAAGCCAGCAGTGCGGTCGCATCCACACATACTTTTGGTACATTTCACCTTATCCCAGTGTTTTTTGTGCTTGTAACTGCAAAATAAGTCACCATGGGCCCCAAGAAAGCTTCTAGTGCCAACCCTGTGGTAAAAAGGGTGAATTTATTTATTTATTTATTTGAACATGATACATAGAAGTACAAAGAAATACAATGGTTAAGTGTAACATGCCAAAGCCCCTTGTATGCAGAGCATTATGGGCAGGCTTAAAATTTACTTAAGATTAAGCAATGATAAATTCAGTAGTAAACATTATTGTAAACAAATAACAATTAGTATGGAAATTAAGAAAGATTTTGAAGGGTTTGGGGCTATCCCTGAGAAGCCTATGCCAGTTGTGGAATCTATTGTGCCTACTTCAAAGATTAAGGAAATGTATGTAAAGTGGGTTGAAGTGCCAAACCTTTATGAATGAAAATCACCCTAACACAGCTATTGCAAGCTGTGCTGGTGACTATTACAATGACAATGTTGTGGCCCATTTTAGGCAAATCTTAAAGGAATGGGAGGTACAGACCTCTATGAACAAATTTGTTGTGCGACAGAGGTCCAGTGACTCAAGCTGGTCCTAGCGGCATTAAAAGAAGGGAAGTAACCCCGGAAAAGGACTTGCTACCTCAAGTCCTAATGGAAGGGGATTCCCCTTTTAAACAATAGCAACTTCCACACTCTCCCCTCCTTCCATCCCATCAATCATCACCAGATCTTCAATAAAGGTAAGTGTCATGTATTCTATTCTTTACTAGTAGAGTAGTAATTGTGCATGTCTTCTTCAGTTTGTGTGTATTAAAATTAATATTTCATGTGGTAAAAAATTTTTTTTTTCATACTTTGGGGTGTCTTGCACAGATTAATTTATTTCCATTATTTCTTATGGGGAAAATTAATTCGCCTTACAATAATTTCGGCTTACGATGAGCTCTCAGGAACGGATTAATATCGTAAGGTGGGGGTCCAATGTATAGTATTCCAGTGGAAACTTAAAAAGTAGGATCAGCCGAAGACGACCCCCCCTCCCCCTCCCATGAGCATAGATCTCTTGGGTAACTACAGATAGGTGATCATGGTGCACCAGAGTATAGTGGTACCAACACTTGTGTGGATATGAGGCATGGGTTTTGAATTCTGCAGCAAGGAGGCAAGAGGCAGGCAGAGGAGTCATGTTTGAAAGCCATGTGTGTTGTGAATACGTATCATGCAGAGAATTTGGAGTGTAGAAATTGAAAGGTGGTGTGGAGTCATCAGAGGGCTGAGGAGAGGCTGTTGAGGTGGCTTGGGCATGTAGAGAGGATGGAGAGGAATCTGTTAATGAAGAGGGGTGTATAAATCTGAGGTGGAAGGTAGAAGGGGTAGAGGCCATCCCAGGAATGGTTGGAGGGGGTAAAATAAGTTTGAATTTTAGGGGCATAAATGCATCCAGCAAGTGTATATGAACATGCTAGATAGGAGTGAAAGGAGTAAAGTGGTTTTTAATGGCTGTGCTGTTGGAGTGTGAGCAAGGTAACAATTATGAGGGGATTCTATAATAATAATTTTTTTATGTTTTGTTAATTTTTTTGGTGACGTAAAGAGAAAAACAAAAGTTTCTCTTTTCAAATTTAGTAATGTATACAGCAGAAGGGGTTACTAGCCCCTTGCTTTCAGCATTTTAGTCACCTCTTATGACATGCATGACTTAGGGAAGAATAATTCTGTTCCTTTCCACGTGGAGATTATTATTATCATTAATACCTGGAGAGTGTCTTGGGGGTCAGCACCCCATGCCCCGGTCTGTGATCAGGCCTCGTGGTGGATCAGGGCCTGACCAAGAAGGCTGTTACTGCTGGCTGCACAGAAATCAGCATATGAACTACAGCTCAGCTGGTCAGGTACTGATCTTAGGTGCCTGTCCAGAGCCTTCTTGAAAACAGCCAGGGGTCTAATAGTAATCCCCCTTATTTATGCTGGAAGACAGTTAAACAGTTTTGGGGCCCCTGACACTTAGTGTGTTGTTTCTTAGCATACTCGTGGTGCCCCTGCTTTTCATTGGGGGGATGTTGCATCTCCTGCCTAGTCTTTTGCTTTTCATTCTCCAAGTCTGTAGTTTTGCCTGCCTTGAAGGGGCCTTCAGTTTACAGCAATATTCCAGCCTAGAGAAAACAGGCTATTTGAAGAGAATCATCATGGGCTTGGCATCCTTAGTTTTGAAGGTTTTCATTATTCATCCTATCATTATCCTAGCACATGTGGTAGATACATTGTTGCGAGCTTTGAAAGCGAGACCCTCTGACATCACCACTTCCAGGTCCTTCGCATTAGTTTTTCTCTGTTGTGTGGTTGGAATTTGTTTTATACTCCAGTACAGTTTTAATTTCCTCAAGCTTTCCATATCAGTTTTCATGTTTAATCCGTTCCAGAGTGATCAGTAAAAGCAGAAATCGGGAAAAACTGAAACCATTTTCCCTATAAGAAATAATGTAAATCCAATTAATCTGTTCCAGACACCCAGAAGGATTAACGAAATTTTTTTTTTAACCTTAAAGATAGATTTACATGATCAAAAGAATGAACATTCAACATGACACTTACCTTTATTGAAGGCTGTTGTTGCTGGATGGAAGGCAGGGAGGAGGGGAGAGGGAAGAGAGGTTATTGTTTGAAGGGGAATCCCCCTCCATAAGGACTCTAGGTACCAAGTCCTTATCTGGGGTCACTTCCCTTTGTTTTTTAATGCCACAAATCTTTCCATCCTACTCCATATTGCACAAATCTCCATTACTACCACCCTCTACCACCATAACTACCACCCTCTACCACCATCACTACCACCCTCTACCACCATCACTACCACCCTCTACCACCATCACTACCACTACCACCATCACAACCACTACCACCCTCTACCACCATCACAACCACTACCACCATCACAACCACTACCACCCTCTACCACCATCACAACCACCCTCACAACCACCACCACCCTCTACCACCACCACTTTCGTATTTTTCTACAAACTTTTTCTTGAATTCTGTCTGGTTTATCACATTCTTTACCAAAGGGCTGGCACTAGAAGCTTTCTTTGGGCCCATGGTGGCTTATTTAGCAGTCACACACAATAAACTAGTGCCAAAAAAAATGGATTACAGTGGAACCTCAAATATCGAACTTAATCCATTCCAGGAGTTAGTTCTAAATTTGAAAAGTCTGAAAAGCGAAGCAATACAGGTCTCCCTCAACATTCGCGAGGGTTAGGGGATCAAGAGCCTCGCGAATGTTGAAAAACCGTGAATGTTTGGTGCCCCAATATACTGTAGGGAAATATATTACAATACTGCTTCCTTAACTTGTTGAACCATGAATAATCATAAAATACATGAAAATGTCGTAAATTGTACTAAATATATACATGTTATGCTTTAATAATGTATGTTATTTAATAACATGTATGTTAATAACATGTATGTTATTAAATACCACAGACTCCACCACTGCCTCCACCACTGCGAGTCCCTACTACCCTCCCTCCGACCCCCGCAACTGGCAGCCAGCCCTCCCACCACTCAGTGTGGTGAGTGTTTTGTTTGTTCATTATTTGCTATTAAACTACAGAATAAATAATGTAAACCCATTCATGACTGCATATTGGAATGGCTATTAGGAAAGGTATTAGACAGTGACATCATGTGTTTATTCTTGAACACAGCAAAGAATCGAACATTTCTGCTATTGCTAATAATAGCAATAGTAATAATAATAATAAATATGATATAATTGAAGAAGGAAATTGTACAAAAATACGAGGGAGTGTTTGACACATCGTCAGTGTGACTTTGTTTATGCTGGAGTGAACGTTAGTCTCCCTGCTCTTCCAAACATTTCACAATAATTCAGCGGTTGAGGCAGTGGTATTTAATAACATATATGTTATAAATAATAATAGTACATGTTATTATTAATAACATGTATTATTATTAACATGTATGTATTTAATAACATATGTTATAAATAATAATAGTACATATTATTAATAACATGTAGTATTATTATTAACATGTATTATTATTAACAACATGTATTATTAACATGTATGTTATTAAATACCATTGCCTCAATCACTGCCTCTACCACTCCAGTCACACTCAATCTACAAGCACCAAACACAATGAATTATTGTGAAATGTTTGGAAGAGCAGGGAGACTAATGTTCACTTCAGCATAAACAAAGTCACACTGACGATGTGTCAACCACTCCCTCGTATTTTTGTACAATTTCCTTCTTCAATTATATCATATTTATTATTATTATTATTATTATTATTATTATTATTACTATTGTTATTATTAGCTGTAGCAGAAATGTTTAATTCTTTGCAGTGTTCAAGAGTAAACACATGTCACCGTCTAATACCTGTCCGAATAGCCATTCCAATATGCAGTAGTTTAATAGCAAATAATGAACAAACAAAACACTCGCCACGGTGAGTGGTGGGAGGGCTGGCTGCCAGTTGTGGGGGTCGGAGGGAGGGTAGTAGGGACTCGCAGGTGGCGGGAAACTTAAATATGATTTGGCGGCTGGGAATTTGGCGGTTGGGAATTCGCGAATGTGTGAAGCCCGTGAAAGTTGAAAACGTGAATGTTGAGGGGGACCTGTATTTCCCATAAGAAATAATGGAAATAAAATTAATCCGTTCCAGAAACCCAAAAATATTCACAAAAAAAAAAAAAAATTTATAGAGATTAATTATAGTTTTACATACACACAACAAATGTAGTATTCAATTATGTATTAATAAATTTAAATAAACATATAAAATAACATTTTACTTACCATTATTGAAGGCTGGTGATGACATCTGGAAGATAGGGAGGAGGAGAGAGGGAGTTGGGGTTAGTGTTTGGAAGGGGAATCCCCCTCCATGAGGACTTCAGGTATCAAAGCCCTCTCTGGGGTTACTTCCCCTCTGTCTTTTAATGCCACCAGGACCAGCTTGAGTCACTGGACCCCTGTCTCACAAAATAACTGTTCAGTCTTCTGTTTCTGGTGCCTCTTGAAGATTTCCCTAAAATGGGATATGGTTCTGTCACTGAGCTTGTTGCAAAGATGGCTTGTTTCAGCTTGCTCAGGGTGGTACTTTTCCACAAACATTTGGACATCATTCCACTTGGACATCATTCCACTTCTGTATTATTTCCTTCTTCACATCTATGGTGTTTGTCACTTTCTTTACCACAGGGGCACCACTAGCAAGTTTCTTTGGGCCCATTGTAGCTTATTTCACAAGCACTAAACACAATGAAATAAAAGCTCTGGTGGCCTGGTGGCTAAAGCTCTCGCTTCACACGTCGAGGGCCTGGGTTCGATCCCCAGCCAGAGTAGAAACATTGGGCGTGTTTCTTTCTACCTGTTGTCTATGTTCCCCATCAGTAAAATGGGTACCTGGGTGTTAGTCAACTGGTGTGGGTAGCATCCTTGGACACTGACCTAATTTGCTTGACATGCGGAGCATAACAAGGGGCTTTCTATAAAGTAGTATGTCATTGTTGTCAGCTAGGCCTGTATACCATGTACATGTACTTAATAAAGATATTATTATTATTATTACTGAGAGCACAGGTTAGCGTTCACTCAAGCATCAACAAAACCAGACTGGCTCACGGCGCCTGCATGAGGACGCGGACAGAGCGGGCTGCCAGACAGGTCCAGTACCCGGCCATTCAAAAATAGGGGCGAGTTCGTTAATAGGGACAAAGTTGCTTCCAAAAAAGGGTTCTATTGTCGAAGAGTTCGATAAGCGATACGTTCGAAATTTGAGGTTCTACTGTATTATGGAATGTTTCGTATCACCTCACAGAATATGTTCACTCACTGAGAAACAACACGACACTGCCTGAGAATGCGTGTGGGAGGCGGCTTTTTGTGCACTCTGGGCACTGGACAGGTTCCGTATCATTGACAGAAACGGAACCAATATTTTGACGAAAAGTCGACAAACGGAAATTAGCGATAATGGAGATCAGCAAAAAGGGAGGGTCCACTGTAATTGAAATTTCTCTTCATTGAACTTCAAATTGTTTTCTGCAGCCCATTTAAAGATTTGGTTGATGTCCGCTTGGAGACTTGCAGTGTCTTCGATGGATGACACACTCATGCATATGTTATCATATTTTAAGTGTGCTGTATTTGTACATTAAAGTTTTTAATTTCATTCCATCAGGGTATTTGGCAAGTCCTGTTCTACTGTGAAATCAACATTTATTAGCCAGATAAAAAAATGGAGCCATAATGACTGCAGTCTCAAACAACAGTGCAACTATGAGGTGATGTATTTGCACATAACAAATACATGTTCAATTTAAATAAAATATAGTAAGGTTGATTTTCTTTAAATATGACAAATCCTGGGGGCAGTTCGACTAGTATTGTAAAAAAAATGACTGGTAAAACGATGGGTACTGAAAGAGATTATGTAGGCAGAAAGCAGTGACTGTGCATTTTGTATTGTGATTGTGTGGAGCGACAGCATTCTGTAGATAAGCTCAACTGGCCTTGCAAAAGTAAATATGTTTGTGTATGCATGTGTTTGTGTACATTTGTTAGTGTGCATGAGCATGCATGTGTTTGTGGGTCTATGAATGTACATGCGTGTTTGTGTGCTTGTTTGTTATAAAATATTGTATTTAATTCTTGTATATATAATTAAATGAGCTGTATTATAGTATTTTCAGTGATTTAGTATTAGTAACATCTTGTATTTTATCCAACAGTACTTGGGTGAAGATGGTAATGCCATCCGAGGTTTCCATGTGACACCCTGGATGTCATTTGTTGACAGATTTAATTTTACATTTACCGATGGGGATGATGCTCTTTGTCATGTCCAGGTAAGATATGCATGATTTTATTCAAGATGGCTATTGAATAAGTGATGGTGAATGTGATGATTAAGACATGTGCAGGTGTAGTAGCACAATAAAGATGATGTAATCAGTCAATCAACCTTGTAGAAATAGTATTTGTGGTGGTCAGTCCTTCAGCCTGGAGAAGAGTTCAGCTCCAGGCTGAGGGACTGACTACTTCAAATACTATTTCTACAAGGTTGATGGACTGGTTACATCATTTTCATTTCACTACTACACCTGCTGCCTCTGTATTTGACTGAAACCTACTGTGTAGGTAAAATGTTTCGACAATAAAGATACCCAACCGTTGCAGATGTCTTAATCATCAACTTGTTGGTATTTTATGCCATTTTCAACATGATGGTAAATGTGTTTACTTTTGGTCACCTCGTAGTGGAAAAATGGCAGTTTAAAAAAAAAAAAAAAAAAAAAAAATTCTTAATTATGAAATTATTACTGCTTTATATCTAGTACCTTTGATATTGAATAATGCAGTATTTTTATTAACCCTTTCAGGGTTGAGAGGCCCTCTCCTAAACTTGTTCTCAGGGTCGGAAATTTTTCGGAAAAAAAAGTATTTTTTCTTATGAAATGATAGAGAATCTTTTCCCGATCATAATGACACCAAAAGTATGAAATTTGATGGAAAACTTACGGAATTATGCTCTCGTGAAGTTAGAGGTCTCGCCAATGTTTATGCATCGGCGATTTCGCCCACTTTGAGCCCTATTTTCGGCCAATTCCTGTGTACTAGTTGACAAAAATCATATTTATTTCACTAGAACTCCATTTTTTCTATCGAATGAGTACAAGAAACCACCCATTTACCAATTTCAACTATCCAATGAAGTGGTTAGAAATTGGCAATTTTGCCAATTTCACACAAATTTCAGAAGATGCCAATTTACAAATAGGGTCCAGAATAAACAAGACAGACATTCCTGGCACTAAAATAACAAGTTCTCTGTTCGTTAGTCATGTCCCCAGGCCCCTCTTATATTTCTTTCGCTTTAGACTTTGAATTTTTATTCTTACAAAAAATAGAAGATTTTCTATTATGCAGACTACTGCATTAGTGTAGAATTAGCATAAATAATATCAGCACACTTGTGAAAGAATATTAGACTCGCCAATTGACGTGTATTGGACGCTTGGCATGATTTGTTTACTTTTGAACTATGGTAACAATCGAACACTTCTGCTACTTTGAGCTCAATTTCAAGGTACTTTTCATTGTGAAACCAATCAGAATCATCTCAATTTCTGTAATATGTCTTCCATTCTATAAAATGAGACCAGGAAAACTAGAATACAACCATAAATACCATACGAAAATACAGTGCAAAGTCGCTGTTTTAATCCAAAAACACTGTCAGTTTTCTTTTTCTTATTACGCACTGTGTGCTGCAGGATTTTTTTTATACTGCGCACACTGACCACATAGACCCATTCTTTCGTATGTAGGCCTACCAGCTTTCTCTTGCTAGATTTGAAGGCACTAGAATTTAGGCGTTCTAGTACAGTGGACCCCCGCATAACGTTGGCATCGCATAGTGTTAAATCCGCATAGCGATACATTTTATCGCTAAAATTTTGCCTCGCATAGTGCTAAAAAATTCGCTCAATGCGATGCGGCCTGAGCCAGCCTCGCTTGTTCTGCCAGTGGCATTGAATGTTACCTCTGCGGTAACATTCAAGCATACAATCGGAACATTTCGTATTATTACAGCCTTTATACAGTGATTTCACCTGAAAAATAAGTGACCATGGGCCCCAAGAAAGCTTCTAGTGCCAACCCTACAGGAATAAGGGTGAGAATTACTATGGAGATGAAGAAAGAGATCATTGCTAAGTATGAAAGTGGAGTGCGTGTCTCCGAGCTGGCCAGGTTGTATAGTAAACCCCAATCAACCATCGTTTCTATTGTGTCCAAGAAAACGGCAATCAAGGAAGCTGTTCTTGCCAAAGGTTTAGCTGTGCTTTCGAAACAGAGATCGCAAGTGATAGAAGATGTTGAGAGACTGTTATTGGTGTGGATAAACAAAAAACAGATAGCAGGCGATAGCATCTCTCAAGCGATCATAAGTGAAAAGGCTAGGAAGTTGCATGAGGATTTAATTAGAAAAATGCCTGCAACTAGTGGTGATGCGAGTGAATTTAAGGCCAGCAAAGGTTGGTTTGAGAGATTTAAGAGGCGTAGTGGCATACATAGTGTGATAAGGAATGGTGAGGCTGCCAGTTCGGACCAAAAAGCAGCTGAAAAATGCATGCATGAATTTAAGGAGTACATAGACAGTGAAGGACTGAAACCTGAACAAGTGTTTAATTGCGACGAAACAGGCCTGTTTTGGAAGAAAATGCCAAGCAGGACCTACATTACTCAGGAGGAAAAGGCACTCCCAGGACATAAGCCTATGAAAGACAGGCTTACTCTTCTCATGTGTGCCAATGCTAGTGGTGATTGCAAAGTGAAGCCTTTATTAGTGTATCACTCTGAAACTCCCAGAGCATTCAGGCAAAAGAATATCCTCAAGGATAATTTGTGTGTGCTGTGGAGGGCAAACAATAAGGCATGGGTCACTAGGGACTTTTTCTATGACTGGTTACACCAAGCATTTGCCCCCACTGTGAAAAATTACCTAACTGAAAAGAAATTAGACCTTAAGTGCCTCCTGGTGTTAGACAATGCCCCTGGTCATCCTACAGACTTGGCAGAGTGACTTTGTGGGGACATGAGCTTCATTAAGGTGAAGTTTTTGCCTCCTAATACCACTCTTCTCCTGCAGCCCATGGACCAGCAGGTTATTGCAAACTTCAAAAAACTGGACACAAAAGCTCTGTTTGAAAGGTGCTTTGTAGTGACCTCAGAAACTCAATTGACTCTAAGAGAGTTTTGGAGAGAGCACTTTAATATCCTCAGTTGTGTAAACCTTATAGGTAAGGCTTGGGATGGAGTGACTAAGAGGACCTTGAACTCTGCTTGGAAGAAACTGTGGCCAGAATGTGTAGACCAAAGGTATTTTGAAGGATTTGAGGCTAACCCTGAGAATCCTATGCCAGTTGAGGAATCGATTGTGGCATTGGGGAAGTCCTTGGGGTTGGAGGTTAGTGGGGAGGATGTGGAAGAGTTGGTGGAGGAGGACAATGAAGAACTAACCACTGATGAGCTGCTAGATCAACTTCAACAGCAAGAGGCCACACCTGAGGAAATTGCTTTGGAGGAGGGGAGAGAGAAATTGAAGAAGTTGCCTACTTCAAAAATTAAGGAAATCTGTGCAAAGTGGCTTGAAGTGCAAACCTTCATGGATGAAAATCACCCTCAGACAGCTATTGCAAGCCGTGCTGGTGACTATTACACTGACACTGTTGTGAAACACTTTAGGAAAGTCATAAAGGAACGAGAGGTACAGGCCACTATGGACAGATATGTTGTGCGACAGAAGTCCAGTGACTCTGAAGCTGGTCCTAGTGGCATTAAAAGAAGAAGGGAAGCAACCCCGGAAAAGGACTTGACACCTCAAGCCCTAATGGAAGGGGATTCCCCTTCTAAACACTAAAACCATCCAGTCTCCCCTCCTCCCATCCCATCAATCATCACCACATCTTCAATAAAGGTAAGTGTCATGTAACTGTGCATGTTTTCTTACGTTTGTGTGTATTAAAATTAATATTTCATGTAATAAGAAAAACTAAAAAACTGTCTTGCCAGAAGGGTGCTTTACACTACAGTTTTTAAACTGCAACATTTTTTTTTTTCATACTTTTGGGTGTCTTGCACGGATTAATTTGATTTCCATTATTTCTTATGGGGAAAATTAATTCGCATAACGATAATTTCGCATAACATTGAGCTCTCGGGAACGGATTAATAGCGTTATGCGGGGGTCCACTGTACGTCAATAACCCTGGTGTGTAAGCCGTACTAGTATGTTGAAAACCCTGAAAGGGTTAAACTTTTTTCAGTTAAAGTGAAGAACAGGTTTCATAATTTAAACAAATTTAAAATTCAAGAAGCAGAGTTAACCTAACCCGGTCACTCTGAAGTTTACAATGTTTTACTGTGGGAGGTAGATGTCTGGTTGCCTTCTTGTTCATCGGTGGCATAAGTCACTTGCACATTCGCATAACAAGTTTGTTTCCCCCTCGTTCTGTGTGACAGATGTTCCTGGTCCATGGTGCTAAAAGTGAATTTGTACTTTCCATTTTTCTTGACAATACCAAAAGATATACGAGCTTGCCATACATTCATGAAATAGGCATACACAAAAGAAAAAGGAATGAAATTGGTTGAAAAAATTGAGGAAAAATAAATTCCATCGTTCGCTCGAAGTCCCATTGCAATTTAAAATTTGGAAAAAATTCTACATTTAAAAAGAAAAAGCATAGCAGATAGGTACCAACAGCCATATACGGTATGAAAAACGAATTCAGTTGGTAGAAAAAATAAAATTAAATACATACTTTATTATACTAAATTCTGTCATAGTTCTCCTACCCCCCAACCAGCCAGCCTGTCTTTGTTATGATTTGAATTTCAAATGTAACAAACCAGTGAATGCATATGTCTACTATTTACTCCCTCCCTCTACCTATAGTCATGACTATATTGGTGTAACCCAACTTCGTCTGGGTGAGTATTCATTTTATTTTGACTTGGCACAAGGCACTTAAATTGAAAATCAACAATAGGATTTCATTAAAAACATTTACTCTGAATTTCCTGTACCCAAATCTAATTTCTTCATCTTCCTTTCTCATGAAAATCAGTATAACCAGTCTAAAGCAATATTAGGGAAGTTGTTAAAAATCAAATTGTGCTGGGCTTGAGTGATTGCTATTTAGCAAATTTATACCACATACTGTACATCCTCAACTGATTAATGTTTAATGAAATTTTGAAAATTCATCAATAAGTTGCTTGTTCAAGTACCCTTCAACTGTTCTTTGTTAAACACTGTAAAATTTATTAATGCATTCCTGAGCCCTAATTTTCTGCAGTTTTAGTGTATTTTTTTCTTTAATATTTATCTAATATTTAACCTTCATTATGCCTCTTCAGTTGTATTTACAACAAAACGATATTTCCAATATATACAAATAAGAGATAGAGAGGGTATGTTGTGTGTGAAGATGGTGGTAAGTGTAAAGGAGGGTGTTGTGCAAGATCCTGCACCTCAACCCATTGAACTTGCCCAGGACATGGCCACCAGTCATCCTGTTCCTACAAATAGGCACTTTATTCCCAAATAGGCAAGAGAGGAGTATGAATGAAAAAGCATTTTTTTTTCGTTATGATTTATAGTAATTTTCATGTTTTCAGGCTATCAGTGAGTCTGCAGCTTCTTATGCCATTATTGACTTTGGTGTGAACTACTGCAATCTACGTAATTTAGTGATTGGATCAAAACTTGATGAGAATGATAGTTACTACAAAGAAAATTCTACCAATTCAGTCTGCACAATGTATTCTATTGCACATTGTAATTTATATACTTAAAAAGCCATCATTGTTGTTCATTTATGGTAGAGAGCAAGCAGATTGAAGGCTATGATGAGGTAGCTAAAATATGGTACACATAGCTGTATGTATTTTATACATAAAATATTCAGGCTATTTTTTGTATACAATTTCTAGATGCATTTTTACTTTTATGACTTTTAAGATGAAAAATGAAGGTAAAAAATATTTTTTACTGTAATTAACTTCTGACTATGCAAAGAGGAAGGATGTTACCAAAATTGGCATATAATAATATTTCTCCTGCAATCTTTTTAATACTAAAAATTAATGATCATTGTTCATTATTATAATTGGGTCAGACGTCTGCTGTTGTGGGTCTTGTGTTTTCATATACGTACTATTAAAAATATATCCTATATTTTTTTATATATGTATTAGGAATGTAAAAATACATGTCATCTTTGGACTGAACATTTCCAGTTCCAGGTTTGAATCCTGCAGGTACATTTAATTCCACTTAAGAGGAAATTAGACAGTATTCTTTAGTAATGATAAGGTGCAGTATTGACAACAGCTGTGATTTTTTTCACAATAGTTTTATCTAAATCTTTTTACAGAGATATGATCCTTAAGGATTCGGAGCTTTCCATGAATACTGTATAAAAATAAAATAGAATTAAAACCTTTCAAAAGTACCGTGCTGTATTTGCTTTCTGGCGTAGTTGTTATGCATAACATAATTGTTCAAATATTGTACAGTATATAATAATGTGACTTCTATTACTGTGTTCATTAACATGTTTTGTTTTCATAGAGGTGCAGATATTATTTAGGGTATTATGATACATATGAGAATCTTCACATTTTTTTTATTTACTGTATAGTATAATATTTCATCTTTGAAATGATCTTGTGGGTGGAAGGAGATGCAGACTGTCCATTTCCCTCGTTAAGCACAAAAATGTGATATGAACATGCACATTTTTTTTTTTTTTTTTTAACACTTCAGCCATCTCCCACTGAGGCAAGGTGACCCCAAAAAGAAAGACACACACCATCATTCACACAAAATCACTGTTTTTTGCAGAGGCACCCAAATATGACAGTTTAGATGACACTCCAAACAGCCAATATCCTAAACCCCTCCTTTAAAGTGCAGGCATTGTACTTCCCACCTCCAGGACTCAAGTCTGGCTAACTGGTTTCCCTGAATCCCTTTACAAAATATTACCCTGCTTACACTCCAGCAACTCATCAGATCCCAAAAAACCATTAATCTCCATTCACTCCTATCTAACATGTTCACACATGCCTGCTGCATGTCCAAGCCCCTTGCACATAAAACCTCTTTTACCCCCTCTATCCTTTCCTAGGACAACCCTTACCCCTCCTCCCCTCCACTACAGATTTATACACCGAGGTCATCCTATTTTGCTCCATTCTCTCTAAATGACCGAACCACCTCAACAATTCTTCAGCCCTTGAAATAATACTTTTAGTAACTCCACACCTCCTCCCATAATATTTGCACTAGGAGCAAGGGGCTGGTAACCCCCTCTCTGTATATGTTACTGAATATAAAGAGAGAAACATTAGTTATTCTTTTTAGGTCACCCTGCCTTGGCTGGATACGGCCAGTTTGTTGGAAGAAGTAGTATATGTAATATATGCATTTAAAGCTTTATTTTTCTTGACTTATAATTAACTTAGTGATTGAGTAATTATTGACACAAGAGTAGGGAAGCTTGTGTAATGTACTCTAGATGGTATTGACCTCGACACTCGGCTGCTCAAATCATATCAAAACAGTTCAAACATAGATCCTTGTTGTAGTGAAGAAACTAAGTGTACAGTAATTGTTATAAAATGGAGAGTTTAGGAACATTATTATACACCTACACAAAAAAAATGTCCTTGTTACTCGCTGATCTTCCATATATTAATATTCAACAATGTTTCATGTTAGTCTAAAATGTTTTTACCAGAGCTAGTACAGTAACTAATTGTTTGAAAGTGATTATTTTATACATTGTATATTTAACGTTTTTAATTTTTATTGTACACTGTCCTTCTCGTGTTTCTTACAATAAACAGAAATATCCTTAATCTCTAAGGTCTTTTGCAATGCAGTACTGTACTAAAATTATTCAAGAGATACATTATTAGTCTAATTTTTTTTTATTTAATGTAATGCAAATGTATTGAAAGACTAAAAAAAATATTAAATTGTGAGTTGAAATATATACAGTATTCTAAATCTTTAGTTCTTTGTTCCTTGGAAGTCTGCCTTATCTTGGTAGCTTCTTGTGGAATATTTCCAAGACTCTAACCTGCTTTTAGTAATAGTGATTTAAAAAATACCTGAAATGTTTTAATGCTTCTACATGTTGACGTGGTTGTAGAACTTAGCCATTTGATGTAGAACTTAGCCATACAGATTGCGAGAAGGACTTGGGGGTTATGGTGAGCAGCAACCTTAAACCAAGACAGCAATGCCTAAGCGTACGTAATAAGGCAAATAGATTACTGGGATTTATGTCAAGAAGTGTAAGCAACAGAAGTCCAGAGGTCATACTGCAGCTTTATACATCATTAGTAAGGCCTCACCTAGATTATGCAGCTCAGTTCTGGTCTCCGTATTACAAAATGGACATAAATTCGTTAGAAAACATTCAGCGTAGGATGACTAAATTAATACATAGCATCAGAAATCTTCCTTATGAAGAAAGATTGAAGACTCTTAAGTTACATTCACTTGTTAGACGAAGAATGAGGGGAGACCTGATCGAAGTGTATAAGTGGAAGATAGGTATAAATAAAGGGGATATTAATAAGGTCTTGAGGATGTCTCTCCAAGAGAGAACGCGCAGTAATGGATTTAAATTAGGTAAGTTTAGATTTAGAAAGGACATAGGAAAGTATTGGTTTGGAAATAGGGTAGTTGATGAGTGGAACAGTCTACCTAGTTGGGTTATTGAGGCTGGGACTTTGGGTAGTTTCAAATCTAGGTTGGATAAGTACATGAGTGGGAGGGGTTGGATTTGAGTGGGACTTTCACATCAGAGCTTATTTCTTGGGTGGCATTGAAAATTGGGTTGGGCAAATGTTTTGTTAGTGGGATGAATTGTAAAGGACCTGCCTAGTATGGGCCAGCAGGCCTCCTGCAGTGTTCCTCCTTTTCTTATGTTCTTATGTTTAAAACAGGCTAAGCCATTGCTGTTATGATAGATATGTAGGCCTTTGGACCATGTGCAGCAACAATCTCAATGATCATGCAGTCAACAGGTTTGTATGATTGCAGATCAGGTATGTGTCGGAGAAATACAAGAAATTTTCAGCATAATAGGTAGGCCAGAGGTGAACATAAGAATATAAGAACATAAGAAAGGAGGAACACTGCAGCAGGCCTGTTGGCCCATACTAGGCAGGTCCTTCACAGATCCATCCCACTAATAGAATATTTGCCTTCATAAGAACATAAGAAATAAGGAACACTGCAACAGGCCTACTGGTCTGTGAGGCAGCTCCAATTCTCCCCACCAGCTTAAGCCAATGCCTTGACCTAGTGAGGTCAGACACATCACTTATGGGAGGAGCACCGCATCCGACCTAGTAGCTAGTCAGGTCCAACTCACACCCACTCGTGTATTTATCCAACCTATTTTTAAAACTACACAATGTCTTAGTGTTTATGACGGTACTCGGAAGTTTGTTCCACTCGTCCACAATTCTATTACCAAACCATTGCTTTCCTATATCCTTCCTGAATCTGAATTTTTCTAATTTAAAGCCATTGCTGTGAGTCCTGTCTATTTACATCCCCTTTATTAATTCCTGTTTTCCATTTATACACCTTGATCATATCCCCCTTTCTAGAGTGCAGATTCAGGGCCCTCAGTCTATCCTCATAGGGAAGATTTCTGATACATGGGATCAACTTTGTCATCCTCCTTTGTAAGTTTTCCAGTGCATTTATATCCATTCTGTAATACAGTGACCAAAACTGTGCAGCATAATCCAAATGAGGCCTAACCAAAGATATACAGTGGACCCCCGGTTAACGATATTTTTTTATTCCAGAAGTATGTTCAGGTGCCAGTACTAACCGAATTTGTTCCCTTAAGGAATATTGTGAAGTAGATTAGTCCATTTCAGACCCCCAAACATACATGTACAAATGCACTTACATAAATACACTTACATAATTGGTCGCATTGGGAGGTGATCGTTAAGCGGGGGTCCACTGTATAGAGTTGAAGAACAACCTGAGGACTTCTATTATTTATACTTCTTGCTATGAAGCCAAGGATTCTGTTAGCTTTATTGCAAACACTAATGCACTGTTGTCTTGGTTTTAGATTAATACTAACCAGAACTCCTAAATAATGTAGATCTTAATAAAGATCTACATTATTTAGTTTATATGTGGCATGGTTATTTTCCTGTCCAACATTTAGAACTTTGTATTGGTCTGTTAAACTGCATCTGCCACTTCTCCGACCACTGCACGAGTTTATTCAAATCATCCTGGAGTGCTCTAATGTCGTCATTAGAATGAATTGGGCGGCCTATTTTGGTGTCATCAGCAAATTTACTTACGTTGCTATTTATTCCCTCATCTACGTCGTTTATGTAGATTGTGAACAAGGGGCCCAACACTGACCCCTGTGGAACACTGCTTGTGATGTGCCCCCATTCTGATTTCTCCCCATTTATGCAAACTCTCTGCTGCCTATTTGTCAACCATGCCTCAACCCAGGAAAAAATTTCTCCTATTCCGTGTGCCTTAAGTTTCCTCAATAACCTCTGATGTGGGACTCTATCAAAAGCATTACTGAAGTCCGTATACACAATATCACATTCAATACCATGATCTACCTCCTCAAACACCTTAGTGAAGAAAGTCAGTAAATTCGTAAGACGGGAACGCCCCTTTGTAAAACCGTGCTGAGATTCATTAATCAATTTATGCCTTTCGAGATGGCTACAAATTGCTTCGGTAATTATAGATTCCATAAATTTTCCCACTATAGAGGTAAGGCTTATTGGTCTTTAGTTCGAAGCTAGGGACCTGCCACCTGCCTTGTAAATAGGTATTACATTTCCCATTTTCCATTTATCAGGCACTATGCTAGTTTGAAGTGATATGTTGAAAAGATTAGCCAAAGGCATGCTAAGTTCCTCTTTATATTCCTTGCAAACAATTCATCAGGGCCTGGGCAACCAACACCACCTACCTGACCCATAGTCAGGACATCCCAATTTGGCCCACCCAGGTAATTTTTCAGTCCCATGAAATCGGCCAAGCGAAAGTCTGGGACAGAGATTTGATTGCAGTTATCCGGGCAACTCCATGATATATTGAAACAAAGTGATTTGTGATCGCTTTCCCCAAGCTCGTCATTAACCTCAAGATTATTAACTAGTGATTCTTTGTTGGCAATAACCAAGTCAAGTAGATTGTTTCCTCTAGTTGGTTCTGTCATAAACTGGTTTAAAAAGCAATCCTGAACCATGTCAAGAAAGTCACTAGACTCAAGATTTCCTGTCACACTGTTCCAATCAATTTGTCTAAAGTTAAAATCTGTTAAGACAACATTTTCATATCTAAATGTCTTAAGAATTTCGTCCCATAGCAGCTCACTGCACTCCCTCTCGAGGTTTGGGGGCCTATAAATCACACCCAAAATTAACTTTTCACGACCCTCGAGAAACTGTAGCCAAACAGATTCTGCGTCCGATGTTTCTAATCTTGTATCTTGTCTAACAGGACAATTTAAATTATCTCTGACATACATTGCCACTCCACCACCCTTCCTGTTGACCCTATCAGTATGGAATAGTTTATAACCCTGTATGCTGCATTCAGAAGGCATTTCTCTATCTTTCAAGTTGAACCAGGTCTCTGTTATAGCAATAATATCTATATTACCTGCACTTGCAAGTAATCTAAGCTCATCTACCTTATTTCCTAGACTCCTACTATTTGTATAGTAAACCTTAAGGGAGCTAGTCATCCGTTGCCCTCTACTATCTCCCTTTGTTTGTTGATCAGTTAATTTGCCTTTACTAGCAACTATACATATTTTGAATATTGTCTTTTAAACATATGCCCGAGGTGTCCTGGTAATATCTGTTACTTTCAACCCTAATACTGCAGCCTGATTGTTTCCCACAAATGCCCATACATCTATAATCTATCAGTTTTAAAGTCCTAGACAAGTCACCAATAACCCCTTCAATCAAACTGGCTAATGCAACCACTCCAGCCCCAGAGAGATGAACCCCATCCCTTGCATACATATCATGTTTACCATAGAATATGTCCCAGTTATCAATGAATGGGATTGCAAGTTCCTTGCAGTACCTGTCTAGCCAGCAATTTATACCAATTGCCCTTGACATCCATTCATTGCCCACTCCCCTTTTAGGCAAGATGCTACATATGATTGGGATCCCTCCCTTAGACCTGACTACATCTATGGCTGACCTATACTTATTCAGCAGCTCCTGCCATTCCCAATGTCATTACCACCAGCACTAAGACAGATAATGGGCTTGTTCCCATTCCCTGACATCATATTATCCAACCTGTTGACTATGTCGCCAACACCAGCCCCTGGGAGGCACTCTGTCTGACCTTTCTCTGTTACAAAAAGCACAGTCCATATATCTTACCTGAGAATCTCCCACAATCAGAATATTCTTACCTTGATAAGCAGGGGAGTCAGTGGTACCTTTAACCTCGCTAATCACTGAAGTACACTCGTCCTGGAGAGCAGATTATCGATTTCCTACCTTCACATCTTCTCTATTAACCTTCTTATCATCCTTCTTCCTAAATTGTGAACCACTTGCCACTTAAAGGGGCTGCCACTCTCCAAATCACTGCTGGTAACTTTTTCCTCCTCACCAGCTACCACCATCTCACACTCACTCCCAAACCCATCTACACAAAGCTTCAGTCTCCTATTTTCCTCCTGAAGAAGTAGAATCTCCTTCAACACTTTAACCTGAGATTCTAAAACACTACAACAAGCCATGGTGCTAGATAACACCCCATGCTGATAGGTAAGACACATAGGCAACAGTTAGGCAACTTTATTCCGAAACGTTTCGCCTACACAGTAGGCTTCTTCAGTCGAATACAGAAAGTAGGCAGGAGCAGCAGAGATGTGAAGACGATGTAATCAGTCCATCACCCTTGAAGTTGAAGAATTTGAGGTTGTCAGTCCCTCAGCCTGGAGAAGTTCAGTTCCATAGTTCCTGACTATGGAACTGAACTGCTCCAGGCTGAGGGACTGACAACCTCAAATTCTTCGACTTCAAGGGTGATGGACTGATTACATCGTCTTCACATCTCTACTGTTCCTGCCTACTTTCTGTATTCGACTGAAGAAGCCTACTGTGTAGGCGAAACGTTTCGGAATAAAGTTGCCTATGTGTCTTACCTATCAACCTGTCGGTATTGTATACCATTTTGATGTTCAACACCCCACGCTAATCCCAGACAGCTTAGGACAGGTATGACCACAAGTGATCACTGACCTCGGTGGATAAAGGCCTAAATTTATTAGAGTAATATTGTGAATACATCGAACAAGAATACAAGGGAACTCGGCAGAAAGGATGGGTCAACGGGGGCACCTAATCGACCACACTGAATTTTCCCGACCCATCCTCCACATCTTCCCCAGAGAAGGTCATTCCAGAGAGGAAATCTTTCCTCAGTAGTTTTCCAGAGAAATTTCTTGTCATCAAATACCCAGATGACTTGAAATAATTTTTTCTTAACAATAGTCATGAAGGCACACTGATTATATTAGCACTATGTGTATATATTTGTGTAGTTTTAACCCAGGATGACCCACTCAGTTACTTTTCTCAACTACCCCATCCATTCTTTACCCTTCTGCCGGCCCCCTTGCTTATTTTTCCCCACAAATATGAATGCTGGATGGCAAGTGGATTGACAGGATGCAAAAGATAAGCTTGACATTAATATTCCAATTTCATAAATCACATAAACTTCAGGAAATGCTTTTTTAAAATATTTTTGAAATACTAGTTAGCAGATAAAAACATTTAGAATACGTAGTCTGGTAGAACTTCAGATTACAGGGCCTTTCTGTGTATAAAGTTTCTAATTGGGTTAAGTCAAATGCATGGGGTGTTGAAAAGGTACAGTGGAACCCCGGTTTTTGTTCAGTCCAGTTATCGTACAATTCAGTTTTTGACCACTCTTTTCGGGGAATTTTCCCGTTTTCATACATCCGCTCAGAAATTGTCTGTACCAGACGCGTCCGCCTGCCCGCGGGATGCAGCCACTCATACGTTTGTGACTCAGTCTGCCTTTGTTACTCATTCAGTGATCCTTACTCCACACATTCATCCAAAACATTTCGTAATAATCCATTGTTTTTTTTTGTGCTTGCGACTGCTAAATAAACCATTTCATTAGTCATTTATATTTATTTTTCATTGTTTTCTGTATGTAAAACTATAGTTATTCTCTATAAAATGTATTTTTTGTTAATATTTTTGGGTGTCTGGAATGCATTAATTGGATTTACATTATTTCTTATGGGAAATATTACTACGGTTTTCGTACAAATTGGTTTTCGGCCAACCTTCTGGAACAGATTAAAGACGAAAACTGGGGTTCCACTGTATTTGCTTCTAGTATTATGCTTGTATGTTCTATTGCAGCTCTCTAAGAAGAGCTTTAGAGCTGGATTTATATTTGAATTCATTATCATGTAGATATAGATTGCACAGTAGAAAATATATGATGTGTATGTTGAGCGGAGTATATATTGTTCGGAGCCTGATTAGGTGATCATTCTTATTGATTAATGATTTATTATTGATTTTAAGCACTTCACCACTGTAGATCTCCAGGCACAAATACTAAAAGTGATGTAAGTACAGTGGACCCCCGAGTTTCATGATTAATCCATTCCAGAAAGTTAGCCGAATGACGAAATCATTTTCCCCATAAGAAATAATGGAAATAAAATTAATCCGTTCCAGACATCCAAAAATATAAAAAAAAAAAAAAAATCAAATTAACTAAAGATTTACATACAGAAAACAATGAGAAATCAGGTACATACATTTTTTTTTTTCAACAAGTCAGCCGTCTCCCACCGAGGCAGGGTGACCCAAAAAAGAAAGAAAATTCCCAAAAAGAAAATACTTTCATCATCATTCAACACTTTCACCACACTCACACATTATCACTGCTTTTGCAGAGGTGCTCAGAATACAACAGTTTAGAAGCATACACATATAAAGATACACAACATATCCCTCCAAACTGCCAATATCCCAAACCCCTCCTTTAAAGTGCAGGCATTGTACTTCCCATTTCCAGGACTCAAGTCCGACTGTATGAAAATAACGGTTTCCCTGAATCCCTTCACTAAATATTACCCTGCTCACACTCCAACAGATCGTCAGGTCCCAAGTATCATTCGTCTCCATTCACTCCTATCTAACACGGTCGTGCACACTTGCTGGAAGTCCAAGCCCCTTGCCCACAAAACCTCCTTTACCCTCTCTTTCCAACCCTTTCGAGGACGACCCCTACCCCTCCTTCCTTCCCCTATAGATTTATATGCTTTCCATGTCATTCTACTTTGATCCATTCTCTCTAAATGACCAAACCACCTCAACAACCCCTCTTCTGCCCTCTGACTAATGCTTTTATTAACTCCACACCTTCTCCTAATTTCCACACTCCGAATTTTCTGCATAATATTTACACCACACATTGCCCTTAGACAGGACATCTCCACTGCCTCCAACCGTCTCCTCGCTGCTGCATTTACCACCCAAGCTTCACATCCATATAAGAGTGTTGGTACTACTATACTTTCATACATTCCCTTCTTTGCCTCCATAGATAACGTTTTTTGACTCCACATATACCTCAACGCACCACTCACCTTTTTTCCCTCATCAATTCTATGATTAACCTCATCCTTCATAAACCCATCTGCCGACACGTCAGCTCCCAAGTATCTGAAAACATTCACTTCTTCCATACTACTACTCCCCAATTTGATATCCAATTTTTCTTTATCTAAATCATTTGATACCCTCATCACCTTACTCTTTTCTATGTTCACTTTCAACTTTGTACCTTTACACACATTCCCAAATTTGTCCATTAACCTTTGCAATTTTTCTTTAGAATCTCCCATAAGCACAGTATCATCAGCAAAAAGTAACTGTGTCAGTTCCCATTTTGAATTTGATTCCCCATAATTTAATCCCACCCCTCTCCCGAACACCCTAGCATTTACTTCTTTTACAACCCCATCTTTAAATATATTAAACAACCATGGTGACATTACACATCCCTGTCTAAGACCTACTTTTACCGGGAAGTATTCTCCCTCTCTTCTACACACCCTAACCTGAGCCTCACTATCCTCATAAAAGCTCTTTACAGCATTTAGTAACTTACCACCTATTCCATATACTTGCAACATCTGCCACATTGCTCCTCTATCCACTCTATCATATGCCTTTTCGAAATCCATAAATGCAATAAAAACTTCCCTACCTTTATCTAAATACTGTTCACATACATGCTTCAATGTAAACACTTGATCTACACATCCCCTACCCACTCTGAAGCCTCCCTGCTCATCCGCAATCCTACATTCTGTCTTGCCTCTAATTCTTTCAATTATAACCCTACCGTATACTTTTCCTGGTATACTCAGTAAACTTATTCCTCTATAATTTTTACAGTCTCTTTTGTCCCCTTTCCCTTTATATAAAGGGACTATACATGCTCTCCGCCAATCCCTAGGTACCTTCCCCTCTTTCATACATTTATTAAACAAAGTACCAACCACTCCAACACTATATCCCCCCCTGCTTTTAACATTTCTGTCATGATCCCATCAGTTCCAGCTGCTTTACCCCCTTTCATTCTACGTAATGCCTCACGTACCTCCACCACACTTACATTGTGCTCTTCTTCACTCCTAAAAGATGGTATACCTCCCTGGCCAGTGCATGAAATTACCGCCTCCCTTTCTTCCTCAACATTTAAAAGTTCCTCAAAATATTCTCGCCATCTACCTAATACCTCCCTCTCCCCATCTACTAACTCCCCTACTCTGTTTTTAACTGACAAATCCATACTTTCCCTAGGCTTTCTTAACTTGTTTAACTCACTCCAAAATTTTTTCTTATTTTCATTAAAATTTCTTGACAGTGCCTCTCCCACTCTTTCATCTGCTCTCCTTTTGCACTCTCTCACCACTCTCTTCACCTTTCTTTTACTCTCCATATACTCTGCTCTTCTTATAACACTTCTGCTTTGTAAAAACCTCTCATAAGCTACCTTTTTCTCTTTTATCACACCCTTTACTTCATCATTCCACCAATCACTGCTCTTTCCTCCTGCCCCCACCCTCCTATAACCACAAACTTCTGCCCCACATTCTAATACTGCATTTTTAAAACTATTCCAACCCTCTTCAACCCCCCCACTATTCATCTTTGCACTAGCCCACCTTTCTGCCAATAGTTGCTTATATCTCGCCCGAACTTCCTCCTCCCTTAGTTTATACACTTTCACCTCCCTCTTACTTGTTGTTGCCACCTTCCTCTTTTCCCATCTACCTCTTACTCTAACTGTAGCTACAACTAAATGATGATCTGATATATCAGTTGCCCCTCTATAAACATGTACATCCTGGAGCCTACCCATCAACCTTTTATCCACCAATACATAATCTAACAAACTACTTTCATTATATGCTACATCATACCTTGTATATTTATTTATCCTCTTTTTCATAAAATATTTATTACTTATTACCAAATTTCTTTCTACACATAGATCAATTAAAGGCTCCCCATTTACATTTACCCCTGGCACCCCAAATTTACCTACTACTACCTCCATAACATTTTTACCCACTTTAGCATTGAAATCCCTAACCACCATTACTCTCACACTTGATTCAAAACTCCCCACGCATTCACTCAACATTTCCCAGAATCTCTCTCTCTCCTCTACACTTCTCTCTTCTCCAGGTGCATACACGCTTACTATAACCCACTTTTCACATCCAGTCTTTATTTTACTCCACATAATCCTTGAATTTATACATTTGTAGTCCCTCTTTTCCTGCCATAGCTTATTCTTCAACATTATTGCTACTCCTTCTTTAGCTCTAACTCTATTTGAAACCCCTGACCTAATCCCATTTATTCCTCTCCATTGAAACTCTCCCACCCCCTTCAGCTTTGTTTCACTTAAAGCCAGGACATCCAGTTTCTTCTCATTCATAACATCCACAATCATACATATATACATATATAAAATAATAATATTACACTTACCTTTTCTGAAGACTTCTGGGTGGATGGAAGACGGGAGGAGGGGATAGGAGGAAGGCATATACTAGGGTTTGGAAGGAGAATCCCCTTCCATAAAGACTTCAGGTACCAAGTCCTTATCTGGGGTTACTTCCCTTCTTTGTTTTTAATGACACTGGGAACAACTCGAGTCACTGGACCCGTCGCACAAAATATCTGTCCAGAGAGCTCTGTTTCTGGCGTTTCTTTAAGATTTGTCTGAAGTGGGACACAACATTGTTATTGTACATGTTGCCAACACAGCCTGCAACAGCTTTGTCAGGGTGAAGTTCATCCATAAATAATTGCACTTCAGTCCACTTTGCACAAATGTCCTTAATCTTATCAGCCGCTTTTTTGTCAGAACTGGCAGCCTGACCATGCTTTACCACACTGTGTATGCCACTACGCTTCTTAAATCTCTCAAACCAACCTTTGCTGGCCTTAAAATCACAAGCATCACCACTCGTTGCAGGCATTTTCTTTACGAGATCGTCACGCAACTGCCTTCCCTTTTCACGTATTATCGACTGCATAATACTATCTCCTGCTAACTGTTTTTTGGGTAATCCACGCCAATAATAACCTTTCCACTTCTTTGAGGGTTTGCGATCTCTTTTTTGTCAGCATATCTACCCCTTTTGCAACAACAGCACACTTTATTTCCTTTCCCTTTGCCACAATTGAAGTGATGGTTGAATGGGGTTTGCCATACATCGTGGCAAGTTCTGTAACATGTACTCTTGAATTTGATTGTGTTCCTCACTTTCTTTACCAAAGGGCTGGCACTAGCTTTCCTTGGGCCCATGGTGACTTATTTAGCAGTTGCAAGCACAAAAAACAATAGATGATCACATGTTGGTAAGCTTTGTGTGCGATCGTCCCATACGGGCGGACACGTATGGGACGTTCGCCGAATCACGAACTGCGAAGCTAAATTTTGCAAAAAAAAAAAAAACTTAAAGTTGGATTTCACGAAAGTTGCGGCCAACGAAACACGGGGGTCCACTATAGTACAGAGTAACATTTGAGGTGCATAGCAGTGTATTTTATAAGAAAGGATGCACACTGTATTGGAGACAGATGTGTGTGTGTGCCTGTGCGTGTGTGTACGTGTACATACTCGCCTGTTTGTGGTTGCAGGGGTCAAGTCATAGCTCCTGGCCCTGCCTCTTCACTGGTTACTACTGGGTCCTCTCTCTCACTGCTCCAGGAGCTTTATCAAACCTTGTCTTAAAACTATGTATGGTTCCTGCCTCCACTACGTCACTTTCTAGGCTATTCCACTTCCTGACAACTCTATGACTGAAGAAATACTTCCTAACATCCCTTTGACTCATAGGAGTCTTCAGCTTGCAATTGTGACCCCTTGTTTGTGTGTCCCATCTCTGGAACATCCTGTCTTTGTCCACCTTGTCAATTCTCGCATTATTTCATATGTTGCTATTGCGTCTCCCTTGACCCTCCTGTCCTCCAGTGTCGTCAGGTCGATTTCCCTTAACCTTTCTTTGTAGGACAATCCCCTTAGCTCTGGGACTAGTCTCGTTGCAAACCTTTGCACTTTCTCTAATTTCTTGACGTGCTTGACCACGTGTGGATTCCAAACTGGTGCTGCATACTTCAATATGGGGCTGATGTATATGGTGTACAGAGTCTTCAACATTTCCTTACTGAGGTATTGGAGCGCTCTTCTTAGGTTTGCCAGATGCCCGTATGCTGCAGCAGTTATCTGATTGATGTTCGCCTCAGAAGATGTGCTCGGTATTATTCTCACCCCAAGATCTTTTTCCTTGAGTGAGGTTTGCAGTCTTTGGCCACCTAGACTATACTCTGTCCACGGTCTTCTTTGCCCTTCCCTGATCTTCATGACTTTGCATTTGGCAGGGTTAAATTCAAGGAGCCAGCTGCTGGATCAGGCTTGTAGCCTGTGCAGGTCGGTCTCTCTGTAGTCCTGCCTGATCCTCAACCAATTCAATTCTCCTCATTAACTTCACATCATCTGCAAACAAGAACACTTCTGAGTCTATCCCTTCTGTTATGTCATTTACATATACCAAAAATAGCACAGGTCCTAGGACTGACCCCTGTGGAACCCCACTCATCACAGGCACCCACTCTGACACCTCGTTACATACCATGACTCGTTGTTGCCTCCCTGTCAGATATTCTCTGATCCACTGCAGTGCCTTTTGTGTTGTGTGCATGATCCTCTAGCTTTTGCATTAACCTCTTGTGAAGAATTGTGTCAAAGGCCTTCTTGCAGTCCAAGAAAATGCAGTCTATCCACCCCTCTATCTTGTGTCTTACTTCTGTTACCTTGTCATAAAACTCCAGTATATTTGTGACACAGGATTTTCCTTCCCTGAAACTGTGCTGGTTGTCGTTTATAAGCTTGCATCTTTCTAGGTGCTCTTCCACTCTCCTCCTCATGATGATCTCCATGACTTTGCATACTATACACATCAGTGACACGTCTGTAGTTTAATGCCTCGTGTCAGTTTCCTTTCTTAAAAATTGGGACTACATTTGCCATTGTTTGTGTGTGTGTGTAATGTTGAATGTTAAAATGCCATCAAGGAATATTCTCATCTTGTCTTTTAGTGTGTATTATTCATGTTAATTTGTCTTTTTAGCTTTGTTCCCAAACACCATGTAGACAGTCTTTTCAGTGTTGAGTGTGTATTGGTCGTCATCCAAATAGATATATTTACATGCCCATCATTAATAGTGTTGTTGAAGATAATCAGATCTGGATGGGAGATAAAGTTGTTATTGTTAAAAACAACTGATTGAAATAAGAGAGTCATAAGGAAGCTCACTGATGTAGCTGAGAATAGTAGAGTTGTGCAACACGTCTTAGTAGATTGTTCTGCTTATAAGAATGCACACAGGATCCACTTCCAACATCTAAATCCCTAAACACATTCACTCTCGCTAACCTCCTCACTGAGAATCTTGCTTTTGACAGACTTAAAAAAAAAAAAAATATCTAAGTGAAACTAACCTATTGCACCATCTTGGATTTCAATTTTACTCTTGTGCTAGCCCCAACATCCACTAATGCCTGTACTCACGTTTAACCTTCGCATATCATTCCTGCAGCACTAAGTAAAGGAGGCATTGTCATTCATGGTTGCATGTTTGTGTCTGTTATAGTAGGACTTTATATATAAATGAGAGCATGGCCTCATATTCCTTTAATGTTATAAGCTGCAGAATGCTGTGGTCAACTGTATCAAAAGCTTTCCTAGATCAGCAAATTTTTTTTTTTTTTTTTTTTTTTTCCAACAAGTCGGTCGTCTCCCACCGAGGCAGGGTGACCCAAAAAAAAGAAAGAAAATCCCCAAAAAGAAAATACTTTCATCATCATTCAACACTTTCACCACACTCACACATTATCACTGCTTTTGCAGAGGTGCTCAGAATATAACAGTTTAGAAGCATATACGTATAGAGATACACAACATATCCCTCCAAACTGCCAATATCCCAAACCCCTCCTTTAAAGTGCAGGCATTGTACTTCCCATTTCCAGGACTCAAGTCCAACTATATGAAAATAACCGGTTTCCCTGAATCCCTTCACTAAATATTACCCTGCTCACACTCCAACAGATCGTCAGGTCCCAAGTATCATTCGTCTCCATTCACTCCTATCTAACACGCTCATGCACGCTTGCTGGAAGTCCAAGCCCCTCACCCACAAAACCTCCTTTACCCCCTCTTTCCAACCCTTTCGAGGACGACCCCTACCCCTCTTTCCTTCCCCTATAGATTTATATGCTTTCCATGTCATTCTACTTTGATCCATTCTCTCTAAATGACCAAACCACCTCAACAACCCCTCTTCTGCCCTCTGACTAATGCTTTTATTAACTCCACACCTTCTCCTAATTTCCACACTCCGAATTTTCTGCATAATATTTACACCACACATTGCCCCATGGATATTCATTGTTTCAAGAGATGAATAAATGAGTCAAGTATTTAGATTATTGTATCTTTCATACCTTTTCCTGGCCTGAAGTCACACTGACTAGGATTAAGTATGGGATGTTTGGTTATGAATGAATACATAATGGCTTGTAATTGTTGATATCTGTTGGGGCTCCACTTTTGTGGATTGGGGTAACCCTCACTAGCTATGTTAGGGAGAGTTGTGGTAACTAATTTGTTCAACAGTGGTAGTGAGTAGCTTTGTTTATATATTAGCAGTGATATATTAGTTTGGTTTCTCCATGAATTTGGTATTGAGGTAGCTATAGGATTAGTTGGGGATATGTATAGAAAGCTTGGATAAATTCAGTAAGGTAGTCACTAGTTTGAGCATTGGAGTTTGAGATTTTGAGATTTACTAGCAATCTCAGCAATTTGAATAGGCACTCTATATGGTTTAGTTAGAACAGTTTCTTTGGTCTTTGTAAGTTTAATGGAGACCAGTATTTGCAAGTGTTTTCCAGGCATTTTATATACAGTAACTCCTTTTATTTCATTAAACTTGTTTGTATAATGCATCTGCTAAACATGAATGCTCTCTCTATTCCTTCTTTTGATATTAAATTTAGTGGTGGGTATAAGTGTGTGGTATCAATTTTTATTATAAATTAAGCCATGTAAACTAAACCCTTGCATACAGTTTTCAAACTGCCTTTTGTGATAAGAACCTGTTAGGTTAATTTGTCCAGATATACACTGCACTTCTTAAATGTTCAGAAGGCAAGTGCTACTAGGTGAGTTCATATACCCCAACTCCTCTCACCCTACCCATAATAGCTAGATTACAGAGTATTGGTATATCACTTGAAACTACAGTATAGTAATCTGTTTACAGTACTTGTAATACGAACTTTAAGATACTGTTTCTGACCTTCATGTTATCAAAAATGTGAATAAGCTGATTTTGATTGAGAATATTGTATTATCCAAAGTCTGTAAATAAAAAAAAATTGAGAAGCAAATTTACATACATTGATATTTTAATCTTATTCACTTGAAACTTTGAAATATTTCATGAATAAATATTTTAATTAGATGTGAATGATTCGAAAAAACAGTAATATGTAGATGTTAAAGTTTGATGAACATTAGGTATAATAAAGCATGAACGCTTCCAAGATAGTGATTTTAAAATGAATGATGCTGTTATATGCCTGTGTGGAGTTGGCCAGTTTTTCTTACTGTTGATCTGGTTATGATAATCTACTCTGGTAGCGGCCAGAGATTGGAATTTTTAGCTAGACTTTATGAACACGTAAAGAACAAAAAAATCCCTATGCGATCACTGAGAATTGAATAAACTCTTAATTCAGGAAATCTAATACCAGATCTAAAACTTAAACAATAATGTGTGCAGCATAGCCAAAACATGACATCTTCATTATAAGTCCTACCTTTGATGCAGACTCTGACTTTTTAAAGGAAACTTGCCTGTCGCACCAACTTCATTTCAGTTTTACTCTTGCACCAACCCCCCACCTGTAGTAACCCCTAATATTACACACTCGTAACCACTCTTAACCTTTGCACATTCCTACATCTGCACATCCCTCCCCTTAATGGGTTTATCACTTAAAATTATTTATAATAATAGTACAGTGGAACCTCGGTTTTCGTTTGCCCTGGTTTTCATTGAATTTGGTTTTCGACAACTTTTTTCATCAAAATTGTCCCAGTTTTCGTTCATCACCTCGGTTTTCGTTGGTCCGCCATACCGAACGTGTCTGTTTGCCTGCGCCCACACAAAGCATCCCACGCATTCTGAGTCAGTCTGGCTTTGTTTCTCATTATGTGAGCATTCATCCAAAACATTTCGTAATAATCCATTGTTTTTTGTGCTTGTTTATTGAGTGCGACTGCTAAATAAGCCACCAAGGAGCCGAAGGAAGTTCTGAGTGTCAGCCCTTTGATAAAGATGGCGAGAAACATGATAGAATTGAAGAAAGAGCTCGTAGCAAAGTACGAAAATGGCGTACATGCAGTCAATCTCGACAGGATGTACGGGAAGTGATTAACCCTGAAACTGTCCAAACGTAGATTTATGTTTGTGTGCGTAGCGCTCCGATCTTAATTTTCTCCATAAGAAACAATGTAAAAAAAAAAGGTAGATCTACGTTTGGAGCGCTACGCGTGCAAACGTAGATCTACGTTTGGACAGTTTAAGGGTTGTGCAAAGTGGAGTGAGTTGCAAAGTTTTGTGGAGAAATATCACCCTAACAAAGTTGTTGTAAGCCATGTCTGCAACATGTTCAATGACAATGCCTTGTCCCATTTTAGGCAAATCTTAGAGACGCCAGAAACAGACCTCTCTGGACAGATTTTTTTGTGCGGCAAAGGTCCAGTGCCAGTAAAAGACAAAGAAGGGAACTAACCCCGGATAGGGACTTGATACCTGAAGTCCTTATGGAGGGGATTCCCTTTCCAACCAATAACCTCTCCTTCCTCTCCCCTCCTCATGTCGTCCATACACCAACAAGAGTCTTCAATAAAGGTAAAAGTGATATTAAATGTTCATTTATCCATTTCATTAGTCCTTTATATTTATTTCTCATTGTTTTCTGTATGTAAAACTATAGTTATTCTCTATAAAATGTATTTTTTGTTAATACTTTTGGGTGTCTGGAACAGATTAATTGAATTTACATTATTTTTTATGGGAAATATTGCTTCAGTTTTCGTCGAACTTTCTGCAACAAATTAATGATGAAAACAGAGGTTCCACTGTATAAGCATAATTAATTTTTTTATATACTGAATTAATACATTATTGTGACTGAAATATGCAACATTTTTATTTTGTACTAACTTTGCAGTCAAACATAATCTTCATACAATTTACATATTGAAATATAGTACAGTACTGTATAGCATAATCCTATCCAACCTATGTTTGGTCATCCTAAAACTTAGTTTCTTTCAACACACTGGCTGTCTCCCACCAAGGTAGGATGACCCAAGAAAAAGAAGAAACAATTTTAAAGCATTTTAAAATTATTTAGCATTAACATGAATGAAATACAGGAGAGCCATACTGTAATTTATGACATTCAGAATGATCTTATGGAGGGGTACCTGGAAGGTATACCTGGATATACTTGTACATTGTGTGTGTGTGTGTATATGTGTGTGTATATATATATATATATATATATATATATATATTATATATATATATATATATATTTTTTTTTTTTTTTTTTTTTTTCAACAAGTCGGCCGTCTCCCACCGAGGCAGGGTGACCCAAAAAAGAAAGAAAATCCCCAAAAAGAAAATACTTTCATCATCATTCAACACTTTCACCACACTCGCACATTATCACTGTTTTTGCAGAGGTGCTCAGAATACAACAGTCTAGAAGCATAAACATATAAAGATACACAACATATCCCTCCAAACTGCCAATATCCCAAACCCCTCCTTTAAAGTGCAGGCATTGTACTTCCCATTTCCAGGACTCAAGTCCGACTATATGAAAATAACCGGTTTCCCTGAATCCCTTCACTAAATATTACCCTGCTCACACTCCAACAGATCGTCAGGTCCCAAGTACCATTCGTCTCCATTCACTCCTATCTAACACGCTCACGCACGCTTGCTGGAAGTCCAAGCCCCTTACCCACAAAACCTCCTTTACCCCCTCTCTCCAACCCTTTCGAGGACGACCCCTACCCCGCCTTCCTTCCCCTATAGATTTATATGCTTTCCATGTCATTCTACTGTGATCCATTCTCTCTAAATGACCAAACCACCTCAACAACCCCTCTTCTGCCCTCTGACTAATACTTTTATTAACTCCACACCTTCTCCTAATTTCCACACTCCGAATTTTCTGCATAATATTTACACCACGCATTGCCCTTAAACAGGACATCTCCGCTGCCTCCAACCGTCTCCTCGCTGCTGCATTTACCACCCAAGCTTCACACCCATATAAGAGTTTTGGTACTACTATACTTTCATACATTCCCTTCTTTGCCTCCATAGATAACGTTTTTTGACTCCACATATACCTCAACGCACCACTCACCTTTTTTCCCTCATCAATTCTATGATTAACCTCATCCTTCATAAATCCATCCGCCGACACGTCAACTCCCAAGTATCTGAAAACATTCACTTCTTCCATACTCCTCCTCCCCAATTTGATATCCAATTTTTCTTTATCTAAATCATTTGACACCCTCATCACCTTACTCTTTTCTATGTTCACTTTCAACTTTCTACCTTTACACACATTCCCAAACTCATCCACTAACCTTTGCAATTTTTCTTTAGAATCTCCCATAAGCACAGTATCATCAGCAAAAAGTAACTGTGTCAATTCCCATTTTGAATTTGATTCCCCATAATTTAATCCCACCCCTCTCCCAAACACCCTAGCATTTACTTCCTTTACAACCCCATCTATAAATATATTAAACAACCATGGTGACATTACACATCCCTGTCTAAGACCTACTTTTACCGGGAAGTAGTCTCCCTCTCTTCTACACACCCTAACCTGAGCCTCACTATCCTCATAAAAACTCTTTACAGCATTTAATAACTTACCACCTATTCCATATACTTGCAACATCTGCCACATTGCTCCTCTATCCACTCTATCATATGCCTTTTCTAAATCCATAAATGCAATAAAAACTTCCCTATCTTTATCTAAATACTGTTCACATATATGCTTCAATGTAAACACCTGATCTACACATCCCCTACCCACTCTAAAACCTCCTTGCTCATCCGCAATCCTACATTCTGTCTTACCTCTAATTCTTTCAATTATAACCCTACCGTACACTTTTCCTGGTATACTCAGTAAGCTTATTCCTCTATAATTTTTACAGTCTCTTTTATCCCCTTTCCCTTTATATAAAGGGACTATACATGCTCTCTGCCAATCCCTAGGTACCTTCCCCTCTTTCATACATTTATTAAACAAAAGTACCAACCACTCCAACACTATATCCCCCCCTGCTTTTAACATTTCTGTCATGATCCCATCAGTTCCAGCTGCTTTACCCCCTTTCATTTTACGTAATGCCTCACGTACCTCCCCCACACTTACATTCTGCTCTTCTTCACTCCTAAAAGATGGTATACCTCCCTGACCAGTGCATGAAATTACTGCCTCTGTTTCTTCCTTAACATTTAAAAGTTCCTCAAAATATTCTCGCCATCTACCCAATACCTCCATCTCCCCATCTACTAACTCCCCTACTCTGTTTTTAACTGACAAATCCATATTTTCCCTAGGCTTTCTTAACTTGTTTAACTCACTCCAAAATTTTTTCTTATTTTCATTAAAATTTCTTGACAGTGCCTCTCCCACTCTATCATCTGCTCTCCTTTTGCACTCTCTCACCACTCTCTTTACCTTTCTTTTACTCTCCATATACTCTGCTCTTCTTATAACACTTCTGCTTTGTAAAAACCTCTCATAAGCTACCTTTTTCTCTTTTATCACACCCTTTACTTCATCATTCCACCAATCACTCCTCTTTCCTCCTGCCCCCACCCTCCTATAACCACAAACTTCTGCCCCACATTCTAATACTGCATTTTTAAAACTATTCCAACCCTCTTCAACCCCCCCACTACTCATCTTTGCACTAGCCCACCTTTCTGCCAATAGTCGCTTATATCTCACCCGAACTTCCTCCTCCCTTAGTTTATACACTTTCACCTCCCTCTTACTTGTTGTTGCCACCTTCCTCTTTTCCCATCTACCTCTTACTCTAACTGTAGCTACAACTAAATAATGATCCGATATATCAGTTGCCCCTCTATAAACATGTACATCCTGGAGCCTACCCATCAACCTTTTATCCACCAATACATAATCTAATAAACTACTTTCATTACGTGCTACATCATACCTTGTATATTTATTTATCCTCTTTTTCATAAAATATGTATTACTTATTACCAAATTTCTTTCTACACATAGCTCAATTAAAGGCTCCCCATTTACATTTACCCCTGGCACCCCAAATTTACCTACTACTCCCTCCATAACATTTTTACCCACTTTAGCATTAAAATCCCCAACCACCATTACTCTCACACTTGATTCAAAACTCCCCACGCATTCACTCAACATTTCCCAAAATCTCTCTCTCTCCTCTACACTTCTCTCTTCTCCAGGTGCATACACGCTTATTATAACCCACTTTTCACATCCAATCTTTATTTTACTCCACATAATCCTTGAATTAATACATTTATAGTCCCTCTTTTCCTGCCATAGCTTATCCTTCAACATTATTGCTACTCCTTCTTTAGCTCTAACTCTATTTGAAACCCCTGACCTAATCCCATTTATTCCTCTCCACTGAAACTCTCCCACCCCCTTCAGCTTTGTTTCACTTAAAGCCAGGACATCCAGCTTCTTCTCATTCATAACATCCACAATCATCTCTTTCTTATCATCTGCACAACATCCACGCACATTCAGACTTCCCACTTTGACAATTTTCTTCTTCTTATTCTTTTTAGTAATCTTTACAGGAAAAGGGGTTACTAGCCCATTGTTCCCGGCATTTTAGTTGACTTTTACAACACGCATGGCTTACGGAGGAAAGATTCTTATTCCACTTCCCCATGGATATAAAAGGAAAATTAATAAGACCAAGAACTATTAAGATAAAATCAAAGAAAACTCAGATGAGTGTGTATAAATAAATGTGTACATGTATGTGTAGTGTGACCTAAGTGTAAGTAGAAGTAGCAAGACATGCCTGTAATCTTGCATATTTATGAGACAGACAAAAGACATCAGCAATCCTACCATCATGTAAAACAATCACAGGCTTCGTTTTACACTCACTTGGCAGGACGGTAGTACCTCCCTGGGTGGTTGCTGTCTACCAACCTACTACCATAATATATATATAATATATATATAATATATATAATATATAATATATATATATAATATATATATATATATATTCTTTCTTTCTTTCAACACACCGGCCGTATCCCACCGAGGCAGGGTGGCCCAAAAGAAAAAACCAAAGTTTCTCCTTTCAAATTTAGTAATATATACAGGAGAAGGGGTTACTAGCCCTTTGCTCCCGGCATTTTATTCGCCTCTTACAACACGCATGGCCTACGGAGGAAGAATTCTGTTCCACTTCCCCATGGAGATAAGAGGAAATAAACAAGAACAAGAAACTAGAAAGAAAATAGAAGAAAACCCAGAGGGGTATGTATATATACGCTTGTACATGTATGTGTAGTGTGACCTGAGTGTAAGTAGAAGTAGCAAGACGTACCTGAAATTTTGCATGTTCATGAGACAGAGAAAAGGACACCAGCAATCCTACCATCATGTAAAACAATTACAGGCTTTCGTTTTACACTCACTTGGCAGGACAGTAGTACCTCCCTGGGCGGTTGCTGTCTACCAACCTACTACCTAGATATATATATATATATATATATATATATATATATATATATATATATATATTATTATTACACTGGCCGATTCCCACCAAGGCAGGGTGGCCCGAAAAAGAAAAACTTTCACCATCATTCACTCCATCACTGTCTTGCCAGAAGGGTGCTTTACACTACAGTTTTTAAACTGCAACATTAACACCACTCCTTCAGAGTGCAGGCACTGTACTTCCCATCTCCAGGACTCAAGTCCGGCCTGCCGGTTTCCCTGAACCCCTTCATAAATGTTACTTTGCTCACACTCCAACAGCACGTCAAGTATTAAAAACCATTTGTCTCCATTCACTCCTATCAAACACGCTCACGCATGCCTGCTGGAAGTCCAAGCCCCTCGCACACAAAACCTCCTTTACCCCCTCCCTCCAACCTTTCCTAGGCTGACCCCTACCCCGCCTTCCTTCCACTACAGACTGATACACTCTTCAAGTTATTCTGTTTCGCTCCATTCTCTCCACATGTCCGAACCACCTCAACAACCCTTCCTCAGCCCTCTGGACAACAATTTTGGTAATCCCGCACCTCCTCCTAACTTCCAAACTACGAATTCTCTGCATTATATTCACACCACACATTGCTCTCAGACATGACATCTCCACTGCCTCCAGCCTTCTCCTCGCTGCAACATTCATCACCCATGCTTCACACCCATATAAGAGCGTTGGTAAAACTATACTCTCATACATTCCCCTCTTTGCCTCCAAGGACAAAGTTCTTTGTCTCCACAGACTCCTAAGTGCACCACTCACCCTTTTCCCCTCATCAATTCTATGATTCACCTCATCTTTCATAGACCCATCCGCTGACACGTCCACTCCCAAATATCTGAATACATTCACCTCCTCCATACTCTCTCCCTCCAATCTGATATCCAATCTTTCATCACCTAATCTTTTTGTTATCCTCATAACCTTACTCTTTCCTGTATTCACTTTCAATTTTCTTCTTTTGCACACCCTACCAAATTCATCCACCAATCTCTGCAACTTCTCTTCAGAATCTCCCAAGAGCACAGTGTCATCAGCAAAGAGCAACTGTGACAACTCCCACTTTATGTGTGATTCTTTATCTTTTAACTCCACGCCTCTTGCCAAGACCCTCGCATTTACTTCTCTTACAACCCCATCCGCTGTATAGCCCTTGTGGCTTAGCGCTTCTTTTTGATTATAATAATAATAATACAACCCCATCTATAAATATATGAAACAACCACGGTGACATCACACATCCTTGTCTAAGGCCTACTTTTACTGGGAAATAATTTCCCTCTTTCCTACATACTCTAACTTGAGCCTCACTATATATATATATATATATATATTTTTTCAACAAGTTGGTCGTCTCCCACCGAGGCAGGGTGACCCAAAAAAAAAGAAAATCCCCAAAAAGAAAATACTTTCATCATCCTTCAACACTTTCACCACACTCACACATTATCACTGCTTTTGCAGAGGTGCTCAGAATACAACAGTTTAGAAGCATATACGTATAAAGATACACAACATATCCCTCCAAACTGCCAATATCCCAAACCCCTCCTTTAAAGTGCAGGCATTGTACTTCCCATTTCCAGGACTCAAGTCCGACTATAAGAAAATAATGTATATATATATATATATATATGGTAATGTTTTTGAACCAAACTTCTTGACTTGGCTTTCGTGGTAATTATCATTTTGTTAAACAAGCATTGCAGAGTACGTATAATATTTTTGCTACCATTAACAGAAGACGGATCAAACCTGGTAGCTGTGCTACACTTGCAAACTATGTACATTCATTTCTGAAACTTTTAATATAAACTATACATAAAAATTAATTTGGCTTTAGAAAAATGTAGCTTTAACCTGTACACTGTCTTCTATTTTTTTTTATATTTTAGAAATTAAGATTCATTGTATGGTATTTTTTTGTAGTGGTATTGTACAGTAAAGTAATAAATATACCAGAAGCAGCTCATTTTTTTGTGATTACAGTAGACAATAACACAGAAAACATCTCCTCTAAGGGTGTGTAGGAGAGGACGGTATTTTCATGAAAAAGTGTAACTTAGACTGGGATGCATGATGTCACTTTGATGACAAATAGTATTATTTTAATTTATAGATGCTTACAGCTACAAATATTTATCAAAACATTTTTAGTGATACACCACTTTGCCCTTGTCTTTCAACTGTCGTTTTCTGGGAATTCATATTTTTTTTACTCTTGAATTTTTTTTTTTTTTTTTTTTTTTTTTTTTTTATCCAGAGGTTCACATCCTTTTTTTTTTAACACATCTGCCGTCTCCCACCCAGACAAGGTGACCCAAAAAGAAAGAAAAACCCAAGAAGAAGGAAAAAACTTTCATCATCAACACTTTTACCATTGCTCATACATAATATAATCACTGTTTTTGCAGAGGCGCTCAAATACGACAGTTTAGATGTCTCTCCAAACTGCCAATATCCCATTTCCAGGACTTAAGTCCAGTGAACTGAAAATCCTATTTGTACATATTAAAAAACTGTGAGCAGTCTCAATTTCAAACTTGGCAATGCATTGCTATAGTACAGTATATGCTACAAGGAAGGGTTGCCTGTGTTAGCTGAAATATCTAACCAGAATAAAGCTCTTGGCAATGAATTTATACTGGATGAATTTAGATTTAGAGAGGATAGCAAAGTGTTTTTTGTAGAAAGTGTATGTTACTCACTATAGGTAAATTTATGCCAAAATTCTAGGGCCTTGAAAATGGTCCCAATTGGCTTGTTAAGGACTAAATCTGAGAAACTAAGTGTGTATAGGGCATTGAGGGAGCCAGTAAATGCCATTTACATTTGTTTACATTAAATCTGTTATTCGATAACACTAAATGAAAGTGGGTTTTTCTGTCTTTTTGGGCCACCCTGCCTCAATAAGAAACGGCCAACGTGTTAAAAAAAAAAAAAAAGATACAGGTGTAAACATGTGATACATAAAAATTTAGAAAAACTGAAAACTGTAAAAAACTTGTTAAAGTGCAACAATATCCTTCACTCATCAATCACTCATGTTGCCATAAATTGATCACAGTCATCTTCAAATATTCATATCTCTAAGTAATAATCAGATTTTGCTCAATTTTGTTTTATTGCACTTAAAAATCAGGGAAAATTTTTTGGCAGGCTAAAAGTTATTTTTTGTTTTCCAAAATCACCAGCACTGAGGGAACACTTACGTCAGACTGGCAGCTTAAGGTTAAACTGTACATTGATGTTATATTGTGCTGGTCAAGGGCTCTTGTTGAGGAGCTCAAACTGATTTAGTCCCTTTATTTTTTTTTGTAATACCAATACTGTTTAGCACAATTGATGCATTTGTGTGTTATTATTTTTGTAAGACTAATGTTCTTTTGTATGGCACATTTGATATAAATGATTTAAAGTACAAAGAAGCACTGTGTGACCCTTAATTTGATTATTATAATTTTATGTACAGTAAATGAGAATCTGTAATTATGCACAAATAATCCGCACATAGGAGAGAGGAGCTTACGACAACATTTCGATCCGACGTGGACCGTTTACAAATTCATAAGTTCCTCTCTCCTATGTGTGGGTTATTTATGTATTGTTCCAGTCACAGTATTGTGCCTTTTTGTTATTTATCTGTAATTAATTTTTTCTTAACTTTACCTTCTGATGTTTGCTTTTGTGCAGTACTGTATGACATATGTGTTTAGTATATTTTCCATGATTAGAGGTAATTTTTTACATTAACTGTGTGAATCTCGCCAAATTTTTTGTAAACAAAATGATGCCTTTTGGTTGCATAATCATTATATTAAGAATCTATAGTAAAAACTTTAGGTGTTTTTATTACAATACAGGAAGGCCCCGCTTTACGGCGTTTCACTTTACGGCGTTCCGCTAATACGGACATTTCAAATTATGAGGCTACCTGACTTTCTAATACGGTCACCGTGCCCCATGTTTGTTTACATTCTCCATGAGCTCAGTAAGCACTAAGTCTCTCCAAAACTCCATTTTGGTGAGGCTATTACAATACATACCACACTTGATTTCTTACAATAAATACTACTTGTCTCACCCTAGATTAAGACTATAAATATTTTAAGGTAAGTAATGAGTGCACTATGTGTGTATTGTACCTTTTTATTGTTTTTTGATGCCTGGTTCTATTGCTAACTTAATATATGTTAGTGTAAACTTGTTATCTAGTGTTTGTATGCATTTATAAGTGGAAAAAAAGGGTGTTCCACTTTACGGCGATTTCCGCTTTACGGCGGTAGCCTGGAACCTAACCCGCCGTATAAGTGGGGCCTTCCTGTACTTTTTATTTATAAGTGAGTACAGTTCCATAATTATTTATGCTAACCATATTAGTATTTTTGAAAATGTAATGTATTTATTAATTTTAAGAAGCAAAGTTTGTATTTTTCTTTTAACTGCTCGTGTACAAATACAGTATACAGGTCTGGCATCATTGGGACTTGTAGTGTGCCAGATTATTGAGTTTGCCGCATTACAGAGTGGTTAGGTTAAAATACACTTAATAAAGTTAACCAACTTGACTTACACAAGAAAATTCATTGAACATCGGCAAAAATCGAACATTTCCGCTACTTTGGGTTTAGCATTTCTTTTTGATTGTAATAATATTAATACTAAGCTTAAACTTCTCACCACATTGGTCCATTCAGGTATTTATCATTTGGCCATACATTAGCAAGTTTTTCTGTTGTCCTTCCAATCTAGAATGGTCAGTGTGTTTTCTTTTGATAATGGAAAGTAGACTGTGTATATTTTAACTAGTTTGATTTATATACAGTATATACTAAAGCTGAATGACCAACATGATCTTAGCACTATCTATGAATATAATATTTTACAAGTATATATGGTATAAGTATTTATAAAAACACAAATCTGCAAAATTGCCCTTTCGTAAATTCAAGCAGTGCTAAATGACGCATATGGGTTTGGTGGTTTTTTCGTGATAAACTAATTTATTAATTATAATTACAGCCTCTCCTCACTTAGTGATGTACTTGTTTACTGACGACTCAGACTTATGATGGGCTCTCTGACCAGTATGCATACCTAAATAATGTATATTAGAGTTGATTTCCTCTTCTGTTTATTACAATATACAGTACACTATTGTATAAACATTTAAAAATAATATACCAGAAATGTTATAAATGGGGCAAAGGTGACATTAAAACAATATCAAAGATAGTTGACACAGACCCACTACCATAATTGTATGCTCCTCACTTAGCGGTGAATTGGTTTACTGACGTGGTCTTAGGAATGGAACTCCGTCGTTAAGTGAGGAGAGGCTGTATATAACTTACAATAGTATCAATCCTGTCATTACCACTCATTCCTAATGCATATCTTCGATTCCCAGCAAGGGTGGAAACACTGGGCATTTCTTTACATCAGTTGTCTATGTTCACTCATCAGTAAAGTGGGTACCTGGGAGTTAGTCGACTGGTGTGGGTTGCATCCTGGGACAAAACTGACCTAATTTGCCTGAAATGCTCTGCATAACAAGTGACTTTCTATACAGTAGTATGTCATTGATATCAACTAGGCCTGTATACCATGTACATGTACTTGTAGTAAATAAAGATATTATTATACACATACAAAGCTTTAACCCTAATGGTGTATATCATAGTTTTTAAATTTTCTCTTGTTTCCATGTCTTCCATGAATCCTCTTGTTTACCACTGTACCTTTGGATATTAAATCTTCCTGCTTTTGCTAGTAAGGATCTTACAAGTCACCTTGTACAATACACTTGCAGTTAACATTTATTTTTTTTTTTATTGTATTAATATTATATAAAGTAATTATTGGGATTCAAAAGGTAAAATCTTCTGCATCAATATTTATTGAATAAGTTCAATGTTATTACAAATTACAATCAACTAGCCATTTTTAGGGAAAAGATTTATTTCTTATGTCCATTTTTGCTAATAAATAGTTGTGAATGTGTGTCACTGTTAGACCATTGGATCTGGCCAGAAACTGGATGAGTGACCACATGGGCATAAACTAACCTCAAGTAGTGGGAACTTTGAAAAACCAGTTATGTGCTTCCTATCCCTGACAGATTATACCCATATGCATATTTTGTAAACACTTAAATATAACAGGATTTATCGTTTTTTATTGCTCATCCTAACGTATTTTGTATCTACTATTTTAATGGGATGATTTTTGGCAGAATTAGAAGCAAAAGGGCCAGTGCCAAGATTATTTTTCAGGACCCCCTACTAAAAGTAGTGAGGGTGATGCATTTCCACTTTCTTTCAGTTGATTTACATGCCTACTGACTTGTATCAACCTAAACATACAGTAATCCCCAGACAAGTTCTAATGAACAATTATCAAATGAATGAACTGGGACTCTAGGCTTAGGCCGTATTACCAGGGAATGGGAGGTAATCAGGTTCAATGCAGGGACAGGGAGGTCAGATACAATTCCTTGGACCAAGAGCTTCTCACTGGCATCAAAGAACCTCTCCTAAGGAGCACTGTCCTAAGTTTGGACAATAGGGACCAACATAATTTGTTACTTTACACAGAACTGAATTTAATTGTATGTATTATAGTAAATTATAGTGTCTCACTCTTTCACAAAATTTATATTCGGTACTTTAATCTTGATCAAAAACAGCAAGTACTTCTCACTTTTATCGTGTACAGTATATCAAGAAATTTTAAGTGTACTGTATACTTGGGAAATTATGATTATGGAGTACGTATTTTCAATTCTGATTTGGCAACTACTACTATACAGAAGTGCACACATTTCCAGTGTTCATGTGGCCTCTACTGTGTGTGTTTTGTGGCCTTTGGAAATATGTCAGGAGGTAAAGAATTTAGTGGTGACATTGCTGGATGTCTTTCTTCTGCACAAGGTAAACTTGTTTTACTGGTAGTGAGCATGTTAGAGCTTACTTTATCCACTGTTGATAATCCTTGAGGTGTTTTACTAACTGGAGGCATAACAGATGAGATGTCATTAAAAGGCAAATCTTGAGGCATCTTACTCATTTGGCTTATATGTACAGGCATCCGATCTGTCATTGATACTCGTCCTTGTGAAGCCACAGCACTCGCACGTGGAGGCATAAATCCCTGTCCACCAGTTGCACTAGACATTGAAGGATTTCTCATACTTGATATCTCTGTCCCTGGAGGGTGATATGTAATCTCTTTTGCAGGAGATATTGATAAGATGCTCCCAAACAGCATGTGCTGAACAACAGGAAATTTGTGAAGAACCTGTAAGAATATATTAAAATATTTGTAAACATGTAATGTAGCACCATAAATATTTTATACAGTAAACCCACCATTTAACAACCTACATTTAGAAATACAAAAAATCCATTGGATCTATGAATTTGGTAATGATGGACAAAGTCCACTGGTCACAGAATTGCTCATTATTGTTACCATCACAACAAAACAATCTTTTCTCTATATACCACAATTGCTATTACTGACCACCCGATTCTCCAATTAGTCCACTAAATAGAGGGTTGACTGTATTTCTAAAATTTTGAGTTCACTTTCAAATGTACAGAAAATAAGAATAAGATCTCAAAAGCAGGTAAAATAAATCTTTCTGGCTCTACCTTATGATGAATAAATGCTGGAAGAAAAGGGATGTTTGAATGAGGAGTGAATGGGAATAAGTTAGGTGTATCTGGGCAAACTAAAGCTCAACAATGAGTAGCAGTAATGCTTATATTTCAGAATTGCATGGGCTAAAGTCAATGTGGGCTATGAGAAGCAAGTTATAAGGTGATAAGTATTTTATGCCCCTTGGGGTTACAAGAGTTAATTTTGGATTATTATTATTATTATTATTATTCTTAGGGATGGATTTTTTTTTTTTTATTATCACACTGGCCGATTCCCACAAAGGCAGGGTGGCCCGAAAAAGAAAAACTTTCACCATCATTCACTCCATCACTGTCTTGCCAGAAGGGTGCTTTACACTAGTTTTTAAACTGCAACATTAACACCCCTCCTTCAGAGTGCAGGCACTGTACTTCCCATCTCCAGGACTCGAGTCCGGCCTGCCGGTTTCCCTGAACCCCTTCATAAATGTTACTTTGCTCACACTCCAACAGCACGTCAAGTATTAAAAACCATTTGTCTCCATTCACTCCTATCAAACACGCTCACGCATACCTGCTGGAAGTCCAAGCCCCTCGCACACAAAACCTCCTTTACCCCCCCTCTCCAACCTTTCCTAAGCCGACCCCTACCCCGCCTTCCTTCCACTACAGACTGATACACTCTTGAAGTCATTCTGTTTCGCTCCATTCTCTCTACATGTCCGAACCACCTCAACAACCCTTCCTCAGCCCTCTGGACAACAGTTTTGGTAATCCCACACCTCCTCCTAACTTCCAAGCTATGAATTCTCTGCATTATATTCACACCACACATTGCCCTCAGACATGACATCTCCACTGCCTCCAGCCTTCTCCTCGCTGCAACATTCATCACCCATGCTTCACACCCATATAAGAGTGTTGGTAAAACTATACTCTCATACATTCCCCTCTTTGCCTCCAAGGACAAAGTTCTTTGTCTCCACAGACTCCTAAGTGCACCACTCACCCTTTTTCCCTCATCAATTCTATGATTCACCTCATCTTTCATAGACCCATCTGCTGACACGTCCACTCCCAAATATCTCAATACATTCACCTCCTCCATACACTCTCCCTCCAATCTGATATTCAATCTTTCATCACCTAATCTTTTTGTTATCCTCATAACCTTACTCTTTCCTGTATTCACCTTTAATTTTCTTCTTTTGCACACCCTACCAAATTCATCCACCAATCTCTGCAACTTCTCTTCAGAATCTCCCAAGAGCACAGTGTCATCAGCAAAGAGCAGCTGTGACAACTCCCACTTTGTGTGTGATTCTTTATCTTTTAACTCCACGCCTCTTGCCAAGACCCTCGCATTTACTTCTCTTACAACCCCATCTATAAATATATTAAACAACCAAGGTGACATCACACATCCTTGTCTAAGGCCTACTTTTACTGGGAAATAATTTCCCTCTTTCCTACATACTCTAACTTGAGCCTCACTATCCTCGTAAAAACTCTTCACTGCTTTCAGTAACCTACCTCCTACACCATACACTTGCAACATCTGCCACATTGCCCCCCTATCCACCCTGTCATATGTCTTTTCCAAATCCATAAATGCCACAAAGACCTCTTTAGCCTTATCTAAATACTGTTCACTTATATGTTTCACTGTAAACACCTGGTCCACACACCCCCTACCTTTCCTAAAGCCTCCTTGTTCATCTGCTATCCTATTCTCCGTCTTACTCTTAATTCTTTCAATAATAACTCTACCATACACTTTACCAGGTATACTCAGCAGACTTATCCCCCTATAATTTTTGCACTCTCTTTTATCCCCTTTGCCTTTATACAAAGGAACTATGCATGCTCTCTGCCAATCCCTAGGTACCTTACCCTCTTCCATACATTTATTAAATAATTGCACCAACCACTCCAAAACTATATCCCCACCTGCTTTTAACATTTCTATCTTCATCCCATCAATCCCGGCTGCCTTACCCCCTTTCATTTTACCTACTGCCTCACGAACTTCCCCCACACTCACAACTGGCTCTTCCCCACTCCTACAAGATGTTATTCCTCCTTGTCCTATACACGAAATCACAGCTTCCCTATCTTCATCAACATTTAACAATTCCTCAAAATATTCCCTCCATCTTCCCAATACCTCTAACTCTCCATTTAATAACTCTCCTCTCCTATTTTTAACTGACAAATCCATTTGTTCTCTAGGCTTTCTTAACTTGTTAATCTCACTTCAAAACTTTTTCTTAGGGATGGAATGATGACAAAATTTTTGCCAGTACTGACACCAATTACATCAAAATTAGCAGATACCCACTAATAATGGTACCAATAACAAAAATTAGTCAACTCACCTATACCAAAATCATTAAAATCAGCCAATACTGATACTTTGGCACATCCCTAGTTATATTCATGAGAAAGCACTAAACCTGTAGGAGGTTATATGAGGAGTGAGAAGAAAAACAAACTTGCCAAATGTCACTTCTGAGAAGATTGCCTACAAATGTTTGCAACAATATCTCAGTAAACAACCACACCATTCTGATCAAACTAGTCTCGTGTCAAAGACTGATGAACATTTTTGTATAGGACACGCAACTTTTGCTTACTGGCGAATGTGTCTTGTTTTCTTCTCAGTGCCTCAGGAATAGACAGCAGTCAAGTTGTAATTGGTAGCAAAGAAATTTATTAAAAAAGTACTTGTCATACAATATTTTACAGCCCACAGAAGTTTTAAGGGATATAAAATGCTTCCCAAAAACTAAAAAAAAAATTTTTTTTATAAAATTCAAAGTAAAACAAGGAACAAACCTCAGCTTTATACATTTTTATCAAGCCTTGGTTAATCTTACTCCATGACTGGACACCACTGATATTCCACAATTGGTTAGAATGTTCAGCAAATGGTCCTGTTTTCACCTGGAATAAGAATTTTTACTATGAATATCAACCAGATGCTTACTGCCTTATCAGGAATTATTTCAAAATTAGCTTTTTTATATAACAAAGCATGTATCACTAAACTAATTTACATCGACTTTCATAAGAAAGGCTTTAACCCTTTCAGTGTCAGCCCCACTGCATCATGACTTTGCAGCTAGTGTTGGTCCCGTAGTATGATGCTATGAGCGGTAAATTTGGGCCTAGATATGAGGGAAGGGTCTATGTGGTAAGTGTGCACCATATAAAAAAAAAAATCTGCAGCACACAGTGCACGAGAAAAAAACTGCTTCTGTGTTTTTGGTTTAACCCTTAAACGGTCCAAACGTATATATACGTTCACCTGCAAAGAGCGCCCCGAATATGTTGAGGAAAAAAAAAATAGTTTTTTTTATAGGAAAAAAGAGCATGTCGCCTAGACATTCTCTCATGTCTAGGCGACTCAGGCCTATTGTGCCAATGTTGAATGAATGACAAATGAAATGTATATATACATTTGGGGTGCTACGCGAGAGAACGTTTATATATGTTTGGACCGTTTAAGGGTTAGAACAGCGACTTTGTGGTCTATTTTCGAATTGTTTTTATAGTTGTATTCTTGGGTTTTTTGGTTTCATTTGACAGAATGGAAAATATATTAGAGAAACAAGAGATGATTTTCAGTGTCATGTGGGTTTTCGATTACATGGATGGGTAAAAATACTCACGTAGGCTGGTAGTACGTATAATAATGGGAAGTATGGGAAGCGCCAACAGCCGACCTACCTCTCTCTGCTCCCTATCTTCGACTGACTCACAAGTGCCTACAGGGTGAGGGGTGTTTGAAATCCTGCTATGGTCAGCAGCAATATGAATAATAGTGATTCACACAGACGGTTGGTAGTGAGTCATCTACTGGTACACTGGTTACTGGTAACTGGTTACTAGGAACTGGTACTACTACTGAGATCAGGACTGAAAGTAACTTGAAACTGAGCTCTAAGTAATGGAAATATTTGATTTTTGCCAGTATCCCAGAGTTCAGGAGGCCCTCCACATTCGTGAGGGTTAGGGGACCAAGAGCCTCGTGAATCTTGAAAATTCACACGTTTGGTGTGCAAATATGATGTAGGGAAATATAATAATACTGTATTGTAGCGTTCGCAAATGTTTTGATGAGCAAATATATTGCAGGAAAATATAATAATAGCATTTACTTAGCCTAACAATACTGCTTCCTTAACCTATTGAACCACAAGCAATCATAAAACACATCAAAACATCGGGGCTGGGCATCCGCGAATGTTCGAAGCTCGCAAAAAGTGGAGGGTTAGCTGTACAAAAATATTACACATAGAATACACTTGTCCAATACACATCCAACTGGCCAGTCTAATACACATTTAGGAATACACTGACATTATTTACACAATTATTACAATAATGCAATAGTCTGCATAACAATAAATCTATTTTTTGTGTGAATAAAAATTAAAAATGAAAATATGAGGGGCCTGGAGATGTGGCTGATGAGTGGAGGAAATGTTTATTTAGTGCCAGGAATGTCTACACTTTTTATTCTGGACCCTATTTTCAAACTGGCAATTGTTGAATTTTGACTAAAACTGGCCAAATTACCAATTTCTGATCACTTAATTGGGCAGTTGAAATAGGTACATGGGCAGTTTATTGTACTCTTTTGATGGTAAAGAAGGAATACTAGAGAAATAGCTATGAGTTTGGTTGACTGGAACAATGGAAATGGCCAAAAACAGAACGTATTATTATAATAAAAAATGAAGCGCTAAACCTACAGCAAAATAGAGTGTAAAGTGGGCAAAATTGCCAACACAAATATCACTGAGACTGCTAAATTTGCTAGAGCATAATTTTGTAAGTTTTCCATCAAATTTTGTATTTTTGGTTTCATTACCTTTGGAGAAAGATTCTCTATTAATTGATGAGATAATATATTTTTTTTTAATTCTTCGACCCTGGGAGCAAGTTTGCGAGCAGGGGTTGCGACACTGAAAGGGTTAATATAAAGAAAACAGATTTTGGCATGGTAAGTCCAATGAGCATATGTAGTGTGTTGAAGGTAGTATTCAGTATGAGGAATGGTGTTATGTGATGTCCCCTTCACCAACTTAACATGTCCAGGACATATGAACCCTGTCTTCTGTATTATTTATATTTATTTATTATCACACTGGCCGATTCCCACCAAGGCAGGGTGGCCCGAAAAAGAAAAACTTTCACCATCATTCACTCCATCATTGTCTTGCCAGAAGGGTGCTTTACACTACAGTTTTTAAACTGCAACATTAACACCCCTCTTTCAGAGTGCAGGCACTGTACTTCCCATCTCCAGGGCTCAAGTCCGGCCTGCCGGTTTCCCTGAACCCCTTCATAAATGTTACTTTGCTCACACTCCAACAGCACGTCAAGTATTAAAAACCATTCGTCTCCATTCACTCCTATCAAACACGCTCACGCATGCCTGCTGGAAGTCCAAGCCCCTCGTATACAAAACCTCCTTTACCCCCTCCCTCCAACCTTTCCTAGACCGACCCCTACCCCGCCTTCCTTCCACTACAGACTGATACACTCTTGAAGTCACTCTTTCGCTCCATTCTCTCTACATGTCCGAACCACCTCAACAACCCTTCCTCAGCCCTCTGGACAACAGTTTTGGTAATCCCGCACCTCCTCCTAACTTCCAAACTACGAATTCTCTGCATTATATTCACACCACACATTGCCCTCAGACATGACATCTCCACTGCCTCCAGCCTTCTTCTCGCTGCAACATTCATCACCCATGCTTCACACCCATATAAGAGCGTTGGTAAAACTATACTCTCATACGTTCCCCTCTTTGCCTCCAAGGACAAAGTTCTTTGTCTCCACAGACTCATAAGTGCACCACTCACCCTTTTCCCTTCATCAATTCTATGATTCACCTCATATTTCATAGACCCATCCGCTGACACGTCCACTCCCAAATATCTGAATACATTCACCTCCTCCATACTCTCTCCCTCCAATCTGATATCCAATCTTTCATCACCTAATCTTTTTGTTATCCTCATAACCTTACTCTTTCCTGTATTCACTTTCAATTTTCTTCTTTTGCACACCCTACCAAATTCATCCACCAATCTCTGCAACTTCTCTTCAGAATCTCCCAAGAGCAGTGTCATCAGCAAAGAGCAATTGTGACAAATCCCACTTTATGTGCGATTCTTTATCTTTTAACTCCACGCCTCTTGCCAAGACCCTCGCATTTACTTCTCTTACAACCCCATCTATAAATATATTAAACAACCACGGTGACATCACACATCCTTGTCTAAGGCCTACTTTTACTGGGAAATAATTTCCCTCTTTCCTACATACTCTAACTTGAGCCTCACTATCCTCGTAAAAACTCTTCACTGCTTTCAGTAACCTACCTCCTACACCATACACCTGCAACATCTGCCACATTGCCCCCCTATCCACCCTGTCATACACCTTTTCCAAATCCATAAATGCCACAAAGACCTCTTTAGCCTTATCTAAATACTGTTCACTTATATGTTTCACTGTAAACACCTGGTCCACACACCCCCTACTTTTCCTAAAGCCTCCTTGTTCATCTGCTATCCTATTCTCCGTCTTACTCTTAATTCTTTCAATAATAACTCGACCATACACTTTACCAGGTATACTCAACAGACTTATCCCCCTATAATTTTTGCACTCTCTTTTGTCCCCTTTGCCTTTATACAAAGGAACTATGCATGCTCTCTGCCAATCCCTAGGTACCTTACCCTCTTCCATACATTTACAGTATTAAATAATTGCACCAACCACTCCAAACCTATATCCCCACCTGCTTTTAACATTTCTATCTTCATCCCATCAATCCCGGCTGCCTTACCCCCTTTCATTTTACCTACTGCCTCACGAACTTCCCCCACACTCACAACTGGCTCTTCCTCACTCCTACAAGATGTTATTCCTCCTTGCCCTATACACGAAATCACAGCTTAATCAGTCCATCACCCTTAAAGTTTTGAGGTGGTCAGTCCCTCAGTCTGGAGAAGAGCATTGTTCCGTTGTCTGAAACAATATATTGTTTCAGACAACGGAACAATGCTCTTCTCCAGACTGAGGGACTGACCACCTCAAAACTTTAAGGGTGATGGACTGATTACATCGTCTTCAAGTATCTTCTGCTTCTATCAACTTTTCTGTACTCGACTGAAGAAGCCTACTGTGTAGGCGAAACGTTTCGAAATAAAGATACCTAACTGTTGCATATGTGTCTTACCTAACAATCTGTCGGTATTTTATACCATTTTAATGTTCATTCCTACAAGATGTTATTCCTCCTTGCCCTATACACGAAATCACAGCTTCCCTATCTTCATCAACATTTAACAATTCCTCAAAATATTCCCTCCATCTTCCCAATACCTCTAACTCTCCATGTAATAACTCTCCTCTCCTATTTTTAACTGACAAATCCATTTGTTCTCTAGGCTTCCTTAACTTGTTAATCTCACTCCAAAACTTTTTCTTATTTTCAACAAAATTTGTTGATAACATCTCACCCATTCTCTCATTTGCTCTCTTTTTACATTGCTTCACTACTCTCTTAACCTCTCTCTTTTTCTCCATATACTCTTCCCTCCTTGCATCACTTCTACTTTGTAAAAACTTCTCATATGCTAACTTTTTCTCCCTTATTACTCTCTTTACATCATCATTCCACCAATCGCTCCTCTTCCCTCCCGAACCCACTTTCCTGTAACCACAAACTTCTGCTGAACACTCTAACACTACATTTTTAAACCTACCCCATACCTCTTCGACCCCGTTGCCTATGTTCTCATTAGCCCTTCTATCCTCCAATAGCTGTTTATATCTTACCCTAACTGCCTCCTCTTTTAGTTTATAAACCTTCACCTCTCTCTTCCCTGATGCTTCTATTCTCCTTGTATCCCATCTACCTTTTACTCTCAGTGTAGCTACAACTAGAAAGTGATCTGATATATCTGTGGCCCCTCTATAAACATGTACATCCTGAAATCTACTCAACAGTCTTTTATCTACCAATACATAATCCAACAAACTACTGTCATTTCGCTCTACATCATATCTTGTATACTTATTTATCCTCTTTTTTCTTAAAATATGTATTACCTATAACTAAACCCCTTTCTATACAAAGTTCAATCAAAGGGCTCCCATTATCATTTACACCTGGCACCCCAAACTTACCTACCACACCCTCTCTAAAAGTTTCTCCTACTTTAGCATTCAGGTCCCCTACCACAATTACTCTCTCACTTGGTTCAAAGGCTCCTATACATTCACTTAACATCTCCCAAAATCTCTCTCTCTCCTCTAGATTCCTCTCTTCTCCAGGTGCATACACGCTTATTATGACCCACTTTTCACATCCAACCTTTACTTTAATCCACATAATTCTTGAATTTACACATTCATATTCTCTTTTCTCCTTCCATAACTGATCCTTCAACATTACTGCTACCCCTTCCTTTTCTCTAACTCTCTCAGATACTCCAGATTTAATCCCATTTATTTCCCCCCACCGAAACTCCCCTACCCCCTTCAGCTTTGTTTCGTTTAGGGCCAGGACATCCAACTTCTTTTCATTCATAACATCAGCAATCATCTGTTTCTTGTCATCCGCACTACATCCACGCACATTCAAGCATCCCAGTTTTATAAAGTTTTTCTTCTGTATACATCCATCAAATGAAGGTAGTGGAGGAGCAAGTGAGGCCATGAATCAGTAAGGGAGATGGCAAAGTAGAGGCAGTGAATCAGTGAGGGAAGCACTGAGTCAGGGAGGCAATAAGGGCCATGACCACCAATCTAGGCCATGGGCATCCTCGTCATCCAGCCATCCAACACTCAGCTAGGTTGGAGCCTCTTTTCCTTGCTAGGACCCACCACCAGGCCTCACCAACCGCTCTCTCCTTCCCCATCAGCCAACCACCCACATAACGATACAACATAAACAATATACAGTGCAACCTCGTTTTTCTGCCGTAATCCGTTCCAGAAGGTCGGCCTAAATTTGAAGCAATATTTCCCATAAGAATTACATAAGAACATAAGAAAGGAGGAACACTGCAGCAGGCCTGTTGGCCCATACTAGGAAGGTCCTTTACAATTCATTCCACTAACAAAACATTTGACCAACCCAATTTTCAATGCTACCCAAGAAATAAGCTCTGATATGCAAGTCCCACTCAAATCCAACCCCTCCCACTCATGTACTTATCCAACCTAAATTTGAAACCACCCAAAGTCCCAGCCTCAATAACCCAACTAGGCAGACATAAGAATGGAGGAACACTGCAGAAGGCCTACTGGCCCATGCGAGGCAGGTCCTTACCAAAACGACTACTACCTAAAGCTTCCCAAGAAAAAACTCCTGCACCCAATGACGCTAATCAAACCCAGCCCCTCCCACTCATATATTTGTCCAGTCTCTTCTTAAAGCTACCCAAGGTCCTAGCCTCTATCACCCCACTGGGAAGACTGTTCCACGCATCTACAACTCTGTTAGAAAACCAGTACTTACCTATGTCCTTTCTAAATCTAAATTTATCGAACTTAAATCCATTATTCCTGGTTCTTACCTGGTTCGACACCCTCAGTACTTATTAATATCTCCCTTGTTTATGCCAGTCATCCACTTATACACTTCAATGATATCTCCCCTCATTCTACACCTCTCCAAAGAGTGGAGATTTAAGGCTTTGAGTCTATCTTCATACGGGAGGTTCCTTACACAGTAAACCATTTTAGTCATTCTTCTCTGTATGTTCTCTAATGAGTCTATATCCATCCTGTAGTAAGGGGACCAAAACTGAGCAGCATAATCTAAATGAGGCCTCACTAGTGATGTATAGAGCTGTAAAATAACTTTTGGACTTCTGTTACTTATACTTCTTGAGATAAATCCAAGTAATCTGTTGGCCTTGTTGCGCACACTAAGGCACTGCTGTCTTGGCTTTAGATTTCTGCTTACCATGACTCCCAAGTCTTTTTCACATTCTGTATGATCAAGCTCTACTTCACCTAGATTATAGCTTCGAGGGTTATTTTCATTAGCAAGGGCAAGTACCTTACACTTATCCACATTGAACTTCATCTGCCATTTTTCAGACCAAGTCATTAATTTGTCCAAATCGTCCTGGAGTTCATTGATATCCTCCTCAGAGTGAATTATATGGCCTATCTTTGTATCATCAGCAAATTTACTCATGTCACTCGTAATCCCTTCATCAAGGTCATTAATGTAAATTATGAACAAGAGAGGGCCTAAAACTGATCCTTGTGGAACGCCACTAGTGACTAATCCCCATTCAGATTTCACTCCATTAATGGTAACTCTCTGCTTTCTATTGGTAAGCCATGCCTCAATCCATGCTAGAACTTTACCTCCTATACCATGAGCTGCCACTTTTCTTAAGTCTCTCTTGTGAGGTACTCTATCGAAGGCTTTACTAAAATCCAAATAAACAATATCATATTCCTTATCACTGTCAACTGCCTCAAATGTTCTATTGAAGAACGTCAGTAAGTTTGTCAGGCAGGAATGACCTCTCGTGAATCCATGCTGAGATTCATTTATCAAGTTATGCTCTTCAAGGTGACTTCTGATAATGTCAGCTATAATTGATTCTAATAACTTGCCCACTATAGATGTCAGGCTTATTGGACGGTAATTTGAAGGAGTGGACTTATCCCCTGATTTGAATATAGGAACCACATTAGCCATCTTCCACAACTCTGGCACAACACCGGTAAGGATGGACGCATTGAATACACTCGTTAATGGCTGACTAAGCTCCATCTTGCTTTCCTTAAGTACACTGGAAAACAACTCATCGGGTCCCGGGGACTTATTTTGCTTCAGTTTGTCTATCTGTTTAATAACCATGTCCCTCGTGACAGTAATATTAGTTAACTTGAATTCATCAGGAACTAAATAATTGTTAATTACTGGAATCTCATTTACATCTTCATGTGTAAAAACTGACAAAAAATAGTCATTAAATGAGGAACACATTTCCAGTTCATTATCCGTCAGCTATCCATTCCCAGTTTTCAGAGGTCCTACTTTTTCCTTCACCTTCGTCCTATACACTTGAAAGAACCCCTTTGGATTAGTCTTTGATTCATTAGCAACTCTAATTTCATAGTCACGTTTAGCCTTTCTAATCGCCTTTTTTACTTCTCTTTTAAGCCGAACATATTGGTCAGCAAGGTTAACCTCTCCTCTTCTGATGTGTCTATAAATTCCCCTTTTCTCCCCTAATAGATGCTTTAGCCTCCTGTTAACCCATTTGGGATCATTATTGTTAGACCTAATTTCTCTCTGGGGAATGCATATACTCTGGGCACTGTGTACATTATCAAGAAAACAATCATAAAAGCAGATCCCTTCATATTCATAAGTATGATTATCGTCAATAAAATCATTAGCTAGATAACCCCAATCAAGATTAGACAGATGTTCCCTAAGTCCATTATAATCGGCAGAACGAAAATCAGGGATTTTTACTGTGTTATCATTATTCTTGAATCCCAAATAATGCTAAAAGTGATGGATTTGTGATCACTTGCACCAAGCTCTTCAGTGATCTCCAGATTATGCACGAGTGTTTCCTTATTTGACAAGACTAGGTCTAGCAAATTATTACCCCTGGTAGGCTCAGTTACGCTCTGTTTCAGAAAACAGTCCTGAACCGTTTCCATAAAGTCACTGGACTCTAGATTACCTGTCAAAGAATTCCAGTCAATTTGACTAAAGTTAAAGTCCCCTACTATGACTATATTACTGTGTCCAGAAGCCCTAACAATTTCGTCCCAAAGAAGTCTCCCTCTAGCGTGATCCAAGCCTGGAGGTCGGTACATTACACCTAGAATTAGTTTTTCTTGACCCTCCACGAACTCAGACTGTTCCACTCATCAACTACCCTATTTCCAAACCAATACTTTCCTATGTCCTTCCTAAATCTAAACTTATCTAATTTAAATCCATTACTGCTGGTTCTCTCTTGGAGAGATATCCTCAAGACCTTATTAATATCCCCTTTATTAATACCTGTCTTCCACTTATGCACTTCGATCAGGTCTCCCCTCATTCTTCGTCTAACAAGTGAATGTAACTTAAGAGTCTTCAATCTTTCTTCATAAGGAAGATTTCTAATGCTATGTATTAATTTAGTCATCCTACGCTGAATGTTTTCTAACGAATTTATGTCCATTCTGTAATATGAAGACCAGAATTGAGCTGCATAATCTAGGTGAGGCTTTACTAATGATGTATAAAGCTGCAGTATAACCTCTGGACTTCTGTTGCTTACACTTCTTGATATAAATCCCAGTAATCTATTTGCCTTATTACGTACGCTTAGGCATTGCTGTCTTGGTTTAAGGTTGCTGCTCACCATAACCCCCAAGTCCTTTTCGCAATCTGTATGGCTAAGTTCTACATCATTTAACTTATAAGTACTAGGGTTATGGGCACTCCTGAGCTTCAGAACCTTGCATTTATCTACATTGAACTGCATCTGTCACTTTTCTGACCAAGAATACAGTTTGTTTAAATCCTCCTGAAGTTCCCTAACATCTACGTTTGAATCAATTATCCTACCTATCTTTGTGTCATCGGTGAATTTTCTCATATCACTAGTAACATCCTCATCAAGATCATTGATAAATATTATAAACAACATCGGGCCCAAGACTGATCCCTGTGGAACGCAACTTGTTACAGATCCTCACTCGGATTTAACCCCATTTATGGACACTCTCTGCTTCCTGTCTGTGAGTCATGACTCGATCCACGAGAGCACTTTTCCCCCAATGCCATGAGCTGCCACTTTCTTTAACCCTTTGAGGGTTTTGGACGTACTAGTACGGCTTACGACCCAGGGTTTTTGACGTACTAGTACGCCTAAATTCTAGCGCCCTGAAATCTAGTGGGAGAAAGCTGGTAGGCCTTCATATGAAAGAATGGGTCTATGTGGTCAGTGTGCACAGTCTAAAAAAAATCCTGCAGCACACAGTGCATAATGAGAAAAAAAAAATTGACAATTTTTTTGGAATAAAACAGCGACTTTGCACTGTATTTTCGTATGGTATTTATTGTTGTATTCTAGTTTTCTTGGTCTCATTTTATAGAATGGAAGACATATTACAGACATTGAGATGATTTTGACTGGTTTTACAATGAAAGGTACCTTGAAATTGAGCTCAAAGTAGCATAAATGTTTGATTTTTACCAAATTTCAAAAGTAAACAAATCTTGCCAAGCGTGCAATACACGTCAACTGGTGAGTCTAATATTCTTTCACAAGTGCACCAATAATATTTATGCCATTTTTTACACTAATGCAGTAGTCTGCATAACAGTAAATCTTATATTTTTTGTGAGAATAAAAATTCAAAGTGGATAGCAAAAGAATATAAGAGGGGCCTTGAGACGTGACTAATGATCAGAGGAAATGTCATTTTAGTGCCAGGAATGTCTTTCTTGTTTATTCTGGACCATATTCGGAAATTGGCATCTTTTGAAATTCGTGTGAAATTGGCAAAATTGCTAAATTCTGACCACTGTACTGAATAGTTGAATTTCATAAATGGGTGGTTTCTTGCACCCATTCGATAGAAAAAATGGAGTTCTAGCAAAATATTCATGTTTTTTGTCGACTAGTACTGTGGAATTGGCCGAAAATGGGGCTCAAAGTGGGCAAAATTGCCGATGCGTAAAAATCGCCGAGACCGCTAACTTTGCAAGAGCATAATTCCGTAAGTTTTCCATCAAATTTCAAACTTTTGGTGTCTTTATGATCGGGAAAAGATTCTCTATCTTTTCATAAGAGAAAATAATTTTTTTTTTTAAATTTGGCCGACCCTGAGAACGAGTTTCGGAGAGGGCCTGTCGACCCTCAAAGGGTTAACAGTCTTTGGTGCGGAACTCTATGAAAAGCCTTACTAAAATCTAAGTAAATAATATCAAATTCTTTATCGTGGTGAACAGCCTCAAAAGCTTTACTGAAGAAAGTTAATAAATTAGTTAGACAAGACCGGCCTCTTGTGAATCCATGCTGAGTATCATTAATCAAGCTATGCTTATCGAGATGGCTTCTTATAATCTCAGCTATAATTGACTCTAGTAATTTGCCTACAATTGAGGTCAGGCTTATTGGGCGGTAATTTGACGGTAACGACTTGTCCCGTTTTAAAAATAGGAATTACATTAGCCATCTTCCACATATCAGACACTACACCTGTTTGAAGAGATAAATTAAAAATATTAGTTAATGGTTCACAGAGTTCCATTTTGCATTCCTTAACCCTTTCAGGGTCCGTCCCGTAGATCTACGGCTTTACGTTCAGGGTCCGTCCTGTAGATCTACGTCATGAGCTCAGCTCACTCTGATAAACTGTGAGTGGTACATTTGGGCCTAGATATGAGAGAATACATCTATGTGGTATGTGTGCACCACATAAAACAGATCCTGCAGCACACTGTGTATAATGAGAGAAAAAAACTGTAATCATGATTTTTCGATTAAAACAGCGACTTTGCAGTGTTTTTTCGTATGTTTTTTATAGTTGCATTTGCGATTTCTTGGTCTCATTTGATAGAATGGAAGACATATTACAGAGGTAGAGATGATTTTGATTGGTTTTAGCACTGGAAATGGCTTGAAACTGAGCTCAAAGTAGCAGAAATGTTAAATTTTTGCCGATATTCAAGAGTAAACAAACGACCTCACACGTCTAATACATGCCAGCTGATGGGTCTAATATGCATTCACGAATATGGTGATGATATTTATACAATTATTACAGTATTGCATACCAGTAAATCTTCTATTTTTTGGTGTGAATAAAAATTCATTATGTGAATAAAAAATCAAAATGGAATTTATTTGTAAAGCCTTAAAACATAACTAATGAACAGAGGAAATGTTAGTTTAGTTCCAGGAATACCTACATTGTTTATTCTGGACCCTATTTTGAAATTGGAATATTTTGAACTTTGTGTTAAATTGGCCAAATTAACAATTTCCGATCACTTTAATTTGTACTTGAAACAGTTGACTTGGCGATTTCTTGTGCTCAACAGATAGAATAGAAGTAATACTAGTGAAATAGCTAAGAATTTGGTTGACTGGAATAATGTAATTGGCCTAAAATGGGAGTCAAAGTCGGCAAAATCGCCGATTCGTAAATATCGCTGACACATCAAAATTCGCGAGAGCATAATTTCGTCAATTTTCCATCAAATTTCGTACTTTTTGTTTTATTACCTTCACAAAAAGATTCTCTACCATTTCATAAGAAAAAATAAAAAATTTTTTTTTTTTTTGAAAATTCTTGGACACTGGGGCACCACTTCAGATTTGGGCCTTGGACCCTGAAGGGGTTAAGAACCCTTGAAAAAACCTCATCAGGACCCGGTGACTTATTTTGCTTCAGTCGGTCTATCTGCTTCACAACCATTTCACTAGTGACTGTGATGTTACATAATTTATCTTCTTCTGGCCCACTATAAAAATTAATTACTGGAATATTATTAGTGTCTTCCTGTGTAAAAACCGAGAGAAAATAATTATTTAAAATCGAGCACATTTCATTCTCTTTGTCAGTAAGATGCCCAGTTATTTTTAAGGGGACCTATCTTATCTCTAACTTTTGTTCTATATACCTGGAAAAAACTTTTTGGGTTAGTTTTAGAATCCCTAGCAACTTTAATTTCATAGTCCCTTTTAGCTTTTCTTATCCCCTTTTTAATGTCCCTCTTAATGTCAATATACTGATTCATAGGATGACCCTCACCTCTTTTGATATGCCTATAAATTCCTTTCTTATGTCCTAATAGATATTTCAGCCTATTATTCATCCATTTTGGGTCATTTCTATTTGATCTAATTTCTTTATATGGGATAAACGTTCTTTGAGCCTCATGTATAGTGTTCAGAAAACTGTCATATTGATAGCTCTCTTCGTTACCCCAGTCAACAGATGATAAGTGTTCTCTAAGCCCATCGTAATCTGCTAAACGAAAATCTGGGACTGTTACTGAGTTATCCCTACTATCATACTTCCATTCAATGCTAAATGTAATTGATTTGTGGTCGCTAGCACCCAGTTCCTCTGAAACTTTTAAATTATTAACAAGGGATTCATTGTTTGCCAGAACTAAGTCAAGCAGGTTATTACCCCTTGTAGGTTCTGTCACAAACTGCTTCAAAAAACAATCCTGAACTACTTCTAAGAAGTCGTATGATTCTAAATTCCCAGTCAAGAAATTCCAATCAATATGACTAAAGTTAAAGTCTCCTAGAATTACTACATTATCGTGCCTTGTGGCCCTAACAATTTCCTCCCATAGTAGTCTCCCCTGGTCCGTATCTAAGTTTGGGGGACGGTATATCACACCTAAAATTAATTTTTCATGCCCCTCTGAAAATTCTATCCAAACAGACTCTGTATGTGTTACTTCAGACTTAATACCCGTTTTTATGCAACAATTCAAGCGATCTCGGACATACAATGCCACCCCACCCCCCTTCCCGACACTTCTATCTACTTGGAACAATTTAAAACCCTGAATGTGACATTCCGCAGGCATGTCCCGACTTTTTGAATTAAACCACGTCTCAGTTAAGGCAAATACATCAATGTTACCTGCACTAGCAACTAGTCTCAACTCGTCCATCTTATTCCTAGCACTGCGACTATTTGTGTAATATATATTTAAAGACCCTCCTCTGTATTTACCCTTCCTGCTCCTTTCTGTTATTCCACTAAACCTATTACTGTCCTTGTCAATTAGTGCCACTGGCTTTCCAATATCCACCTCATTTTGCCTATTACTAGTTCTCTTAGTACTCATATTACTACACTGCGACTTCACTGTTTTCCCGCCAAAACCCATACCACTAACTATTCCTAGTTTAAAGACCTAACAGCTCCCTCTACTGCGTTGGCCAGTGCTCCCACCCCACACCTAGATAAGTGAACCCCATCCCAGGCATACATGTCATTTCTGCCATAGAAAGAGGTCCCAGTTGTCAATGAATGTTACCGCATTTTCCTTACAGTATTTGTCCAGCCAGCAATTGACACCAATTGCTCTAGACAACCATTCATTTCCAACTCCTCTCCTTGGCAAAATGCCAGATATGACAGGTTTCCCACCCTTCCTCCTAATTATCTCTATTGCTGACCTATACCTGCTAATCAGGTCTTCACTCCTATGTCTGCCAACATCGTTGCCTCCAGCACTGAGACAGATAATAGGATTTCTCCCATTACCTCTCATGATGTCATCCAGACAGCTAACAATATCCTTCATCCCAGCCCCGGGAAAACACACACTCTGCCTCCTACTCCTATCCTTCAAGCAGAATACCCTATCCATGTACCTAATCTGGCTATCCCCAACAACAACGTTTTTACCTTCCTTGGCATCGTCCGTCGTGATGCTCCCAGTAGTCGACTCACATTCGCCAGGTAGCATTACACCACTTGTAGAATTCGTCAAGACGTTCTCGATGGTCTTCGTTGGGGTTTCTAGGGATGTCTCACTCACGTCTGCCAATGCTTCTTTGGTGCTCGTTGTGGCATTCCCAGTAGAACACACACATTCGTCAGGTAGCACCGAGAATGGGTTGGAAGTTTCCATGGTAGTCTTCTGGTTTCTCGTTGTTTCTGCCTCTCCAACCGTTTTCTTGATCCTCAGCTTGGTTCCATGTTGCCTGGCCACTGACCAAGCTCCCCTTTTAACCTGGAGACTCACAACAGAAGGATTACTACGAATCCTCTTGTTCTCCTCCGTTAATCGCCGTATCTCCAGCTTCGCAACTCTGAGCTCTTCTCTCAGCTGCTGGTAAAGTTGCTCAAGAGAGGGCATCCTGGTTCACATTCACAGACAGCACACAAACAGGTCTTCACAGAGCTAAGTACACGTCACCACTGAGCTAAGTACACGTCACCACAATTAATCCATTCCAGACACCCAAAAATATTAACAAAAAATACATTTTTTAAAGATTAATTCTAGTTTTACATACACAAAACAATGAGAGCTAAATAAAATAAATGAACATTTAAATCACTATTACATACCTTTATTGAAGACTCTTGTTGGCTTATGGAGAGAGGGAGGACTGATTATTGTTTGGAAGGGGAATTCCCCTCCATAAGGACTTCAGGTATCAAAGCCCTCTCTAGGGTTACTTCCCTCTCTGCCTGCCTGCTACACTCCCTGCCTCCTTTCTGCACTCCCTGCTACATTCTCTGTATGCCTGATACACTCCCTGCCTGCCTGCTACATTCCCTCCCTCCATGCTACACTCTCTGCCTCCCTGCTACACTCTCTGCATGCCTGTTACACTCCCTCCATGCTACATTCCCTGCATCCTTGATACACTCCCTGCCTCCCTTCCACACTTCCTGTTTCCATTCTACACTCCCTGCTTGCCTGCTACACTCCCTCCCTCCATGCTACACTCCCTGCATGCCTGCTACACTCCCTGCCTGCCTGCTACACCCTGCCCATGGTGGCTTATTTCACAGTCGCACTTAATAAACAAGCCACATCAGCTTCCTTGATTTGTTCTTTCTTTGCCAGGAAAGAAGCGATTGTTGATTTGTTTTTGCCATACATCCTGGCAAGTTCCAGCCCCTGACATCATACGCTGCACTGCCATTCTCCCACCCTCTACCTATCCTACCCTCAACCTCCGCTACCATCTCTGCTCCAAGTGTGTAAGTACACTATACACTTTATATACAGTTTATTTTTTAACATTCTATAGTTTATTATAATTTATTATGTTTTTATACAATATTTCTTATTTATAAATACATACACTGTTTCAGTGTTTTCTCTTATAATAAAAGCATGGGAAGATACTATAGTCAGAGTGGGAGAGTAAATGGAGGACGCTGCCGCTGCCATCACTCATCATATTATGGCCTATTTTATTCATTCTAGAGTATATATCATGTTTCTCTGTTAATTATATTGTTTATTATGTCAAATTAGATGAATTGTGATAGATAAATAAGCCATAGAGTGAATATTACCATTATATTAAACTATTTTGTCCTGCCACTGGGATGGATTAATAGCATTTCAGTTAATTTAGATGAGGAAAATTTATTTGATATACGAACAAATTGAGTTACAAGCTAGGTCACGGAGCGGATTAAACTCATGAGTCGAGGTTCCACTGTATTTTTGTCATTGGTTTTAACCACAGCTTCAAATACAATCCCTCAAACCTCAGGTAGGCACTCTCTCAAAAGTGTGCTATGGTGGTCTCCTATTTGTGCTCGTGCAGAGCACTTGAAACATGCTGCATGGGGCTTGTATCATTACAACAGGACCGCAGAAAGACTCCCTGATTTTAAGCAGTCAAGGGTGGTTGCCAGACATATCATCCGAGAAGCTAAACATACTTGTTGGCAAGATTATGATTCCACCATCACTCCGGCTTCCTCTACAAGTACAGTCTGGAAAAAAAAGTACAGAAATTGAGTGGCAAATACTCTCTAAATCTGGCTCCTGTTCTTAGGGTTGCCAGTGTGAGCATTGCAAACCCTCTTAAAGTTGCCACAGAGATTGGAAATCACCCTGTCTATCTCTCAGGGACTCCATCTACTGCTCTTAGACTTACCTTCTAGCAGAGAAGTCTTATATCTGCCTTTTACACTTTCTGCTTCCAATTCACATTTGTATTCTTTAGCATTTACATCCATCAGCCCTTGCAGTCCTCTTGTGTCCTTTTAATATTATTTGGTCATAAGGAGTTCTTCCTCAGTTGTGGAAATCTGTCACTGTTCTGTCTTTTCATAAACCAGGTACTTCGGGCTGTGATACCTCACACTATTATCCCACTGCTCTTACCAATGCAGTTTGCAAGGTGATGGAACATCTAGTAAACAGATGTTTGGTGTGGCATTTAGACACACATAATAGCCTGTCCACTAGTCAATTTGGCATTCACAAGGGCTGCTCTACTACTGATCCCTTACTCTGCTTAGATACATATGTTCGTAATGCCTTTGCTAGTAACCAGTCTTTTGCTAGTAATGCAGTCTTTTTTGATCTTGAAAAAGCATATGACACTACTTAGAGATATAACATCTTGGCCCATATTTCTCTCCACTGATAACTGTCTTTCAGCAAGTACTTTAAACACACCACCCACCTATTTTTTCCCTCATTAATTCAATGGTTCACCTCATCTGCTGACATGTTCATTCTCAAATACTATTTATGAATACATCCACCTCCTTTCTCTAATCTGACATTCAACCTATCATTGCGTAAGACTTTTTATTGCCCTCATCACCTTGCTGTTTTCCATATTCCCTTTTAATTTCCTTCAGCATACTCTCTCAAGTTCATTCACTAACCTATCTTCAGAAAACCCTAAAGAACTGTGTCATCAGCAAAGAACAACTGGAATAACTCCCACTTTGTTATTAGATCCCAACACCCTAATATTTACAGTACTTCTATCACAACCCATCTATAGACATGTTGAACAAGCACAAATATCTACAAGAACCAGCAGGCTTGTGTGAGTAGGTTAGAGGAGCGAATGGAGACATGTGGTTTTTAATGGATGTGCTGTTCAAGTGTGAGCAAGGTTACTTTTATGGAGGGATTCAGAGAAAACCAGTTAATGGGACTAAAGTCTATGAGGTGAGAAGGAAAGTGCCTGCATTCTGGAGGGGTTGGGATACTGTAGTCAGAGGATAGTTTGACTGTGATATCAGTGCACTTCTGGAAAGATGGTGACTGAATGAATGATAGTGAATGAGGCTTGTCTTTGGATCACCATGCCTTGGCAGGAAACAGCCATTGTTAAAAAAAAAAAATTATTACCAGTACCTTTCAGAACTTACCGATAATATAAATTTAATGCAAGCTAAAAACATATATTCATCTGCATTTTCATTGACGATCTTCTCATTACTAAACATTTCTGGTGCAATTTTGGGGTTCATCTGCAGCTGTGATGATCCCCAAATGAAAGGAATGAATTGATAATCATCAAGGCTCCAAACCCCTTGACTGCCTGCTGGCTCCATCTTATAAACCATCTGAAGTTTACGTGATAAGGTAAGGTACCTAAAAGAAATTTTTCAGACTAAATTAAAACCATGAAATATATAAAAAATATCAAGATAAGATATGGATTTTTATAAATTAATCATAACACAAAAAAAGCATACACACACACTTATTTACAGTAACTATGTAATTAAATTAGTTTTAAGAGATTCTCATCCATGACCAGTACTGTATATTACATGTTATAATGTAACGAGAGCCTTAAGTATATCATACCGCATAAAAATCTTTGTGACCACTGCAATAGAGTCTTCTTGCTTTAAAGCTCCAATTTTAAAGATGCAAGTAAGAAAAAGTATAAATGACAGTTCATGTCCAGTTCCATAGTCAATACGAGTTGAATTGCCAACACTTTCAAGTAGATAGACTGTTATTTCAGGGACAGCTGCATGAAAGTCCTCTGACAATGCCTCTTTCACAACTTGCTCACCATTCTGAAGAAAAAATGAGCACGAGTAATATTTCTTATCTTGAGTGTGAATTTCATCCTCCAACAGGGATATCACAAAGGATTATTATTACTCTCACAACTAATGATAAAAAAAACATGGCTTGGGATACTTTTAGAGTACAGTGGACCCCCGAGTTTCGCGATTAATCCGTTCCAGAGAGCCTGCTGAAAGTCAAAATTCACGAAACTCTAAACCATTTTCCCCATAAGAAATAATGGAAATAAAATTAATCCGTTCCAGACACCCAAAAATATTAAAATAAAATATTTTTTTTTCAAATTAAATAAAGATTTACATACTGAAAACAATCAGAAATCAAGTACATGCATATAAAAAATAATAACAACATTACACTTACCTTTACTGAAGACTTCTGGGTGGATGGAAGACGGGAGGAGGGGATAGGAGGAAGGTGTACACTATTGTTTGGAAGGAGAATCTCCTTCCATTAGGACTTCAGGTAGCAAGTCCTTTTCTGGGGTTACTTCCCTTCTTCTTTTAATGCCACTGGGAACAACTTGAGAGTCACTGGACCCCTGTCGCACAAAATATCTGTCCAGAGAGGTCTGTTTCTGGCATTTCTTTATGATTTGCCTGAAGTGGGACAAGGTTTTGTCACTGAACATGTTGCAGATATGGCTTGTTTCAGCTTGGTCAGGGTGATACTTTTCAACAAAACTTTGCAACTCATTCCAGTTTGAACACATGTCCTTAACCACCGAAGAAGGCGCCTCCTTCACTCTCTTTTCCTCCTCTGAAGCAAGTTCCTCAGCTGTGGTCTGACGCTGTTCCAGTTGAAGCTCTTGCAGTTCGTCAGTGGTTAGCTCTTCCCTGTGGTCCTCCACCAACTCTTTCACATCCCCATCACTCACCTCCAACCCCATGGACTTGCCCAATGCCACAACACCTTCCATAACAGGCAGAGGGTCGGCAGGGTCAGGGTCTGCCTCAAACCCTTCAAAATCCCTCTGGATCGTGTTCTTCGCTTTCTTTACCAAAGGGCTTGGACTAGCTTTCCTTGGGCCCATGGTGACTTATTTAGCAGTTGCAATCACAAAAAACAATGGATTATTACGTATGAACCCGCGGGGTGATGGTCACGTGTTGGTAAACAATGGCACACTGAGCGTGAATAGCGTGGGAGACTGGCTTTGTGTGCGCGGTGACGGGCGGACGGGTACCAGACGGTCGTCGAATCACGAGTCTAATCACAAAACTCGAGGCCAAATTTTGCAGAAAAAACTTGCCGAGTCGGATTTCACGAAAGTCGATGCTGCCAAAACTCGAGGGTCCACTGTATTAACAATTATGTAGTAGAAGGACAGATCTAAGCCCTATAGAATAGGACACTACATATTTATTTTGTTTCTGTCTAACTGTAAGGAAAAAAGTCACTAAAAACACAGTGTCTAGGTTTCCAATGCCGCTTAATTCACAGTAAAAATTCCATTGAAACTGGACAAAAAAAAAAGAAAAAAAAAGTCGATTTTGCTTGTCGACCCCTTAAGTCAGTAGATTCAGTGCATCTATGGAAATTGCAATGAAAATTGCTGTAATGCAATGATAAGAGAAGCCTTAAAACATTGGGTGACAGCAAATTTGGTATGTCATGTGTTGTTCTGTACCTATGCAGTCTGGTCAATTTTTGTGTGTTGTGGCCAGTGTCAATGAGGAAACTTTTAAGATCATGTTTAATGAGATGACACATGCTCTTCAAGTGTGAAACTTTCATCCTATTTTTCAGTCTCTTACAAAAAATGAGTTAGGTCAGGTTGGAATGTGTGTGTTTTTCAGAACCAAAAGAACAGGAACTGTTTTTGTTTTCTAAGACACTCAATGATGTAGGTATTTGCTCTGTCTCACTGTTAACTTGTTCCAGTATTACAGATATGTCACTGATTCTGAGAAACATTTATTTATTTCTACCTGAAGTTAACATACTTGCAGCTTTGACACTGTCTTTAATTTATGGTAAAGAGAATTTAAGTTTCATATTTATCACCTGTAGCAGTGCAATCCTCACCTTCTACATGCAAGGTTAAGTAGACACTTTTATTATGACTGAGATAAGGAGCTTATACTGTTCAGTTTAATCAAGGAAATTATAATACTTTATCATGAGTGGAGGTTTATCTAGTGATGAATTTATTTTATAATTTATGAAACTATTATTTGCATTTAGCATGGGTTTCTTGGATCTCCTACTGGCTGTTCCTGTACTTTTTTATAATTCTTGAATTATAACTCTGGTATCGTAAGTCTGGAATTTATGCACCAGTGATGCCATAAAAACAAAATCCTTTCTTGTTCTTTACATACAATATATCAGGAATGTTGCAAGGTGAGGCTAAGCATACCAAAGTTGCTGGAGATAATCAATCTATCTGTTTGAGATATACATGTTGGTTATGAGTACCTGTTTTATATATATAAAAAAAAAATAAACTCAATACTGTGCTGTACATATCTAGATCTTTGAAACTAATATACAGCAATGATTTCCTTTAATGTTAACAAAAATAACTAAATTGTAAATACTGTAATCCTAATTCACAACTGCAATTAATACATTTTCAATGATGATTCAGATTTCTTATAAAAGATTGGTAATGAAAAAAAGCCATTAATTTAGTATCCAGAGCTTTCCAATGATTGAGCATCATTTATGTACATTACCTCTTTGAGTTTGGCATAGAAGTCACGAAATGCAGTATTGCCATAACGCTGAGGTTGATCAACTGGTGGTATGTCATCTATCCAATGACTAATTGTATCTAGCATGTTGAGCAGTCCTACTGTGACTGGGCTAACAGCACATTCAACACTCAGCTTCTTGCCTTTCACTGCTGTATTCATAGCAGTCAGGAAACCTATTATATCCTGATGAAGAAAGAGAATATACAGGGCATACAATTAATATAAGCACAATTTTTCAGTTCATTTTATACCAAAGCATATATATACACACAAAAACAGCTTAATATTGTTAAAACATTCACAATTTTTAATATTTCTGTACCAATGAACAATATACCAAAGATAAAAAAAAAAACATTTTCCATTTTTTTACTCAGTTTTTAAGTTCCATAACACTTAAATCTTTCTGCACAGCTGCTTAAACATCACACTATGAGAGGGAGGCAGGTTGCAAGTCTCTATCTGGTATCCCATCAGTTAACCCATGACATGTACGTATATATATATTTTTATTTTAACATGTTGGCCATCTCCCGAGACACAGTGGCCTGAGGTGCTATCAAAAAGGTCTTGACTTGAATTTCTGCACACTTCCTGGGTGAAACATGGTGGTGGTGTAGATCTCACTGAGCAGTAAACTTTTTGTGAAGTAGCATGGCTTGTTTCAGTGCAGCTGGTCATTCCACTCAGGTCAGGTGGGCATTGTTTATCATGTCAGTGCATCACAGAGATTTTTTGTGTAACAGCATGCTCATGTTTTTTTTTTTTTTTTTTTTTTTTGGGGGGGGGGGGGGCAAATTGAGAATTGTTCATCAGGCAAAAGGTGAGTAGTATTTACTCTAAAAAGTCAGGTGTGGTAGCCCTCCTAGCCACCCGACCCACATATACTATACTACGATGCTTAAAGCTCCCTAGAGCTGTAAGTGGTCTTAATGTAGGGTGAGAGGTGAAAAGTATTTATTTGTAGAAAGTCGTGTGGGAGGTATGGCATCCTGCATGGCCACTCCCACCTACTATGACAAACTCCTTTGGGTGATAAAATGCATATACAGTATATAGCATACAGTAGGGCCCCACTTATAGGGCAGGTTAGGTTCCAGGCTGTCGCCGGAAAGCAGACATTGCTGGAAGGCAGAACGCCATTTTTTTCCATTTATAAATGCATATAAATACCAGACAACAAGTTTACACTAAATTATATAAAGTTAGTAATAGAACCAGGCATTAAAAAATTCACAAAGTAAAATACATTCACAGTAAATTCATTACTTATCTTGAAGTATTTGTAATCTTAATGTAGGGAGAGAGGTGAGTATTACTTATTTGTAGGAAGTCAGGTGCAGGTAGCCCAGGTGTAGGTAGCACTGGCTCCCCGTCTCATACTTAATATACGATATTTAAAAATCCCAGAGAGGTAAAATACACATACAGTACACTCATTATTGACCTTAAAATATGTGTGGTCTTAATATAGGAGGAGAGGTGAGTAGTATTTATTTGTAGGAAGTCAGTGTAGGTAGCCGGCAGGTGTAGCCCGCCTGGGCTACACCTACCGGCTACCTACACTGTGGCCCAGGGCCATATTATGAACATCGACATGCCTTGTTCACTGAATTTAATCATTTCTAACAACTACCTTTAGATGCCATCATAAACGAAGGCAGAAGTAATGAATAATTCATGCCGAAAATTGTAAACAAAAGCGGAGTGAGGGAGTGGCTGGGCCAAACGCAGATTCATACACGTTTTCTCTGATGGCTGAGCAGAGAAAACGTAGTGTTGTCCCTCCACCTGGCTACCACACAGCTCCACAAGTATTATTATCAGAGCACACATAAAATATGCAATAAATGCCAGACAACAAGTTTACACTAACTTATATTAAGTAAGCAATAGAAATAGGCATTAAAAACACAATAAAAGGTAAGATACACACAGAGTACATTTATTACTTACCTTAAAATATTAATATTACTGTGTGAGAGGTGAGTGGCAGGGTGTTTATTGAATAAAATCAGAATGGCACACCATCATCCTCTAACTTGGCACTTAAAGCAAGAGGCTTACGACTTCTCTTTTTATCACAGCTAACCTTAGATGCCATCGTCAATGAGAGCCAACTAGTTAACAAAAGAGTAAACGAGAGAGAGAAGGAGATAGAGTTGAGACAATACAAGAACACAAACTGAACAGGTAGTGTACGATCACTTGGTCAGGCGAAATAAATGCATATTAATATGGCTACTTTTAGTTCATTCACGTCCATTTGTAAGAGTTTGTAAAACATTTACCTCAATATTTTTTTATTATAATAATAATTACCTCACAATACAAATACTCTTACATTGTGTACAAGTTAGTTCAGAATAAACAAACAGCAACACACCATTTTTAGAGTGAATGAAGATAATAATATTAATAATAGTAATAATAATACAGTGGACCCTCAACCAGCGATATTAATCCGTTCCTGAGAGCTCATCGTTAGTCAAAATTATCGTTAGTCAAGTTAATTTTCCCCATAAGAAATAATGGAAATCAAATTAATCCGTGTAAGACACCCAAAAGTATTGAAAAAAAAAATTTTTACCACATGAAATATTAATTTTAATACACACAAACTGAAGATTACATGCACAGTTACATGACACTTACCTTTATTGAAGATCTGGTGATGATTGATGGGATGGGAGGAGGGGAGAGCATTGATCTTCTTAGTGTTTAGAAGGGGAATCCCCTTCCATTAGCACTTGAGGCAGCAAGTTTTTTTCTGGGGTTACTTCCCTTGTTCTTTTAATGCCACTAGGACCAGCTTCAGAGTCACTGGACTTCTGTCGCACAACATATCTGTCCATAGATACCTGTACCTCTCGTTCCTTTATGACTTTCCTAAAGTGGTTCACAACATTGTCAGTGTACAGGTTGCCAACACGGCTTGCAGTAGCTGTGTCAGGGTGATTTTCATCAAGAAAGGTTTGCACTTCAAGCCACTTTGCACACATTTCCTTTATCTTAGAAGTAGGCAACTTCTTCAATTTCTCTCTCCCCTCCTCCGAAGCAGTTTCCTCAGGTCTGCCCTCTTGCTGTTCAAGATGATCTAGCAGCTCATCAGTGGTTAGTTCTACACTGTCCTTCACCACCAACTCTTCCACATCCTCCCCACTAACCTCCAACCCCAAGGACTTCCCCAATGCCACAATGGATTCCTCAACTGGCATAGGATTCTCAGGGTTAGCCTCAAACCCTTCAAAATCCCTTTTGTCTACACATTCTGGCCACAGTTTTTTCCAAGCAGAGTTCAAGGTCCTCTTAGTCACTTCCTCCCAAGCCTTACCTATAATGCTTACACAATTGAGGATGGTAAAATGATCTTTCCAAAACTCTCTTAGAGTCAGTTGAGTTTCTGAGGTCACTACAAAGCACCTTTCAAACATAGCTTTTGTGTACAGTTTCTTGAAGTTGGAAATAACCTTCTGGTCCATGGGCTGCAGGAGAGGAGTGGTATTAGGAGGCAAAAACTTCACCTTAACCCTTTGAGGGTTGACAGGCCCTCTCCGAAACTCGTTCTCAGGGTCGGCTAAATTTAAAAAAAAAAAATTATTTTCTCTTATGAAAAGATAGAGAATCTTTTCCCGATCATAAGGACACCAAAAGTTTGAAATTTGATGGAAAACTTACGGAATTATGCTCTCGCAAAGTTAGCGGTTTTGGCGATGTTTACGCATCGGCAATTTTGCCCACTTTGAGCCCCATTTTCGGCCAATTCCACTGTACTAGTCGACAAAAAACATGAATATTTCGCTAGAACTCCATTTTTTCTATCGAATGGGTACAAGAAACCACCCATTTATGAAATTCAACTATCCAGTACAGTGGTCAGAATTTAGCAATTTTGCCAATTTCACACAAATTTCAAAAGATGCCAATTTCCGAATAGGGTCCAGAATAAACAAGAAAGACATTCCTGGCACTAAAAAGACATTTCCTCTAGTCATTAGTCACGTCTCAAGGCCCCTCTTATATTCTTTTGGTTTCCACTTTGAATTTTTATTCTCACAAAAAATATAAGATTTACTGTTATGCAGACTACTGCATTAGTGTAAAAAATGGTATAAATATTATTGGTGGACTTGTGAAAGAATATTAGACTCACCAGTTGACGTGTATTGCACGCTTGGCACGATTTGCTTACTTTTGAAATTTGGTAAAAATCGAACATTTCTGTTACTTTGAGCTCAATTTCAAGGTACCTTTCATTGTAAAACCAGTCAAAATCATCTCAATGTCTGTAATAAGTCTTCCATTCTATAAAATGAGACCAAGAAAACTAGAATACAACAATAAATACCATACGAAAATACAGTGCAAAGTCGCTGTTTTATTCCCAAAAAATGGTCAAAGTTTTTTTTTTATTATTATGCACTGTGTGCTGCAGGATTTTTTTTAGACTGTGCACACTGACCACATAGACCCATTATTTCATATGAAGGCCTACCAGCTTTCTCCCACTAGATTTGAGGGCACTAGAATTTAGGCGTACTAGTACGTCAAAAACCCTGGGTCGTAAGCCGTACTAGTACGTTCGAAACCCTCAAGGATGACCAGGAGCATTGTCTAATACCAGGAGGCACTTAAGGTCTAATTTCTTTTCAGTTAGGTAATTTTTCACATTGGGGGCAAATGCATGGTGTAACCAGTCATAGAAAAAGTCCCTAGTGACCCATGCCTTACTGTTTGCCCTCCACAGCACACACAAATTAGCCTTGAGGACATTGTTTTTCCTGAACACTCTGGGAGTTTCTGAGTGATACACTAATAAAGGCTTCACTTTGTAATCACCACTAGCATTGGCACACATCAACAGAGTAAGCCTGTCTTTAATAGGCTTATGTCCTGGGAGTGCCTTTTCCTCCTGAGTAATGTAGGTCCTGCTTGGCATTTTCTTCCAAAACAGGCCTGTTTCGTCACAATTAAACACTTGTTCAGGTTTCAATCCTTCACTGTCTATGTACTCCTTGAAGTCCTGCACATATTTTTCAGCCGATTTGTGGTCCGAACTGGCAGCCTCACCATGCCTTATCACACTATGAATGCCACTACGCTTCTTAAATCTCTCAAACCAACCTTTGCTGGCCTTAAATTCACTCACATCACTAGTTGCTGGCATTTTTGTAATTAAATCGTCATGCAACTTCCTTGCCTTAACATATGATCGCTTGAGAGATGCTGTCTCCTGCTATCTCTTTCTCGTTTATCCACACCAATAAAATCTCTCAACATCTTCTATCACTTGCGATCTCAGTTTCGAAAACATAGTTGCACCTTTGGCAAGAACAGCTTCCTTGATTGCCGTTTTCTTGCCCACAATAGCAGCGATGGCTGATTGGGGTTTTGTGTACAACCTGGCCAGCTCGGAGACACGCACTCCACTTTCATACTTAGCAATGATCTATTTCTTCATCTCCATAGTAATTCTCACCCTTTTTGCTGTAGGGTTGGCACTAGAAGCTTTCTTGGGGCCCATGGTGACTTATTTTGCAGGTGCAATCACTACAAAGGCTGTGATAATATGAAATGTTCCAGTTGTATGTTTGGAAGCGACCGTGGTGGCTGGGTGGCTTGTAAACACTGGCACCCAAGGGACAAGTGAGGCACGCTCAGGGCAAAGTGGATGCATATGGTACGGAACGAATAGCGCTGGTTGGGTTTTTAAGCGCTAGTCAAGGCAAAATTTTTGCGTTAAAATGTATCGCTAGTCAGATTTATCGTTAATCGATGCCATTGCTGGTTGAGGGTCCACTGTAATAATAATATTGTATTAATATTAATAATAATAATAATAATAATATTATTATTATTATTTATTATAAAAAGCACTAAACCCACAAGGGTCATGAATTGCTATATACAGTGGACCCCCGCATAGCGATTTTAATCCATGCAAGAGGGCTCATTGTTATGCGAAATGATCGGTATGCAAATGAATTTCCCCATAAGAAATAATGGAAATCAAATTAATCCGTGCAAGACACCCAAAAGTATGAAAAAAAAAATTTTACCACATGAAATATATATTTTCCTACACACAAAGAGAAGGATACATGCACAATAGTAGAGTAGTACATGCACAATATATATTGTGCATGTACTACTCTACTAAATGAAGAATAAATGACACTTACCTTTATTGAAGATGCAGCAATGACTGATGAGAGACTGTGTCCTGGGAGTGCCTTTTCCTCCTGAGTACTGTAGGTCCTGTTTGGCATTTTCTTCCAGAACAGGCCTTATCACACTGTGTATGCCACTACGATTCTTAAATCTCTCAAACCAACCTTTGCTGGCTTTAAATTCACCAATATGAGCACTAGTTCCAGGCATTTTTCCCTGTTCACCTGGGTGTTAGTCGACTGGTGTGGGTTGCATCCTGGGAGACAAGATTAAGGACCCCAATGGAAATAAGTTAGACAGTCTTCGATGACACTGACTTTTTTGGGTTATCCTGGGTGGCAAATCCTCTGGGGTTAATTGTTTCTTGGTATTCTCAATAAGCCACACCAACAACGGTGCTACAGCAGCAGCAGCAGCAGCAGCTGACAGTGCAGCAGCAGCAGCAGCAGCTGACGGTGGTACAGCAGCAGCAGCAGCTGTACCACCAATAGTAGCGATGGTTGATTGGGGTTTATTATACAACCTGGCCAGCTCGGAGACACGCACTCCACTTTCATACTTATCAATTATCTTTTTTTTCATCTCTATAGTAATTCTCACCCTTATTGCTGTAGGGTTGGCACTAGAAGCTTTCTTGGGGCCCATGGTCACTTATTTTGCAGATAAAATCACCAAAAACACTGTAATAATACAAAATGTTCCGATTGTATGCTTGGATGTTACCGCGGAGGCTGGCTGGTAAACAATGCCACCGGCGGCACATGTGAGGCTGGCTAAGGGCGCACATTGGACGCGTCTCGGACGAACAGCGGTGAGCGGGTTTTTGAGCGGTATGCGAGGCAAAATTTTTGCGATAAAAGCGAGCGCTATGTGGATTAAACGTTATGTGATGCCAACAGTATGCGGGGGTCCACTGTATAGAGTAAAGGCATACGAAAAGAATATTTTTTCTACAGTTACCCCCCAGTGTTTGACTAGAGAAAACGTAATTGTTCCGACACTACCTACACAGCTGCTTTGTAAACAAATCTCATATTTACATCAATTTTTATTCTATGAGTGAATGTATCATGTTTATATGCTATGTAATGGGTTTCATATATAATTTTGAGGAAAATATCATAGATGGATTAATGAAAATGCCTATATTGATGTAAAATAAGACATTCAGTGTGCCCAAGAGTGATTATTATTACGTAGTATTGGCGTCATGAGTAGAGAGAGACTTAGCGATTTTAATGTGTACCTGCACACCAGCACAGTGTGTAAGTATATTTAGGTACAGGTACACATAAGTATAATTATCAGAGTACATATAAAATATGCAGTAACTTTAAAACACTTTGAAATTTTGGAAAGTTTCCTGACACAATAGATGAGGTCACAGAAAATATAAACAAACCATGTGGGGAGCGCCGTATTTGAGAGACCGCTTGCCATATAGCAAATTTTGGTCATAATTTGACATCGCTGTATTAGCGGAATGCCGTAAGACGAAACGCCATAAAGCGGGGCCTTACTGTACGTATACTCATAAATTTTAGCGGCTTCAAATCAAGCAGGAGAAAGCTGGTAGGCCCACATGTGAAAGAATGGGTCGGTGTGGTCAGTGTGCGCCATATAAAAAAAATCCTGGAGCACGCAGTGCCTGACTTTTTTTTAATTAAAATGCCGACTTTGTGGCCTATTTTCTTATAGTATTTATGGTTATATTCTCGTTTTCTTGGTCTCATTTAATAGAATGGAAAACATATTATAGAAATAGAGGTGATTTTGATTGGTTTTACTATAAAAAGAACCTGGAAATGGAGCTCAAAATAGGGGAAATGTTTGATTTTTGCCGATGTTCAAAAGTAAACAAATGATGTCATTGTCCAATAAATGTCCAACTAGCCATTCTAATACGCAGTCATGAATGGGTTGACATTATTTGTACAATTATTACAGTATTGCAGTAATCTGCATAACAGTAAATCTTCTATTTTTTATTTGAATAAAAATTCATAATAGAAAGCAAGAGTAATATCAGAGGGGCCTGGAGACGTGACTGATGAACAAAGAAAATGTTATTTTAGAGCCAGGAATGTCTGCATTGTTCATTCTGGACCTTATTTTGAAATTGTCATATTTTTTAATTTTCGTGAAATTGGCCAAATTGCAAATTTCTGACCACGTAATTGAGTAGTTGAAATTGGTAAATGGGCAGTTTCTTGTACTCAATCGATAGAAAAAATGGAGTTCTAAAGAAATAGCTATGAGTTTGGTCGACTGGAACAATGGAATTAGCTGAAAATAGGGCTCAAATTGGGCGAAATTGCCAATTTGTAAATATCGCTAAGGTCGCTAACTTCGTGAGAGCGTAATTCCGCCAGTTTTCCATCAAATTTCGTTTTTTTTTTGGTGTCACCGTGGTTGTTTAATATATTTATAGATGGGGTTGTAAGAGAAGTAAATGCGAGGGTCTTGGCAAGAGGCGTGGAGTTAAAAGATAAAGAATCACACACAAAGTGGGAGTTGTCACAGCTGCTCTTTGCTGATGACACTGTGCTCTTGGGAGATTCTGAAGAGAAGTTGCAGAGATTGGTGGATGAATTTGGTAGGGTGTGCAAAAGAAGAAAATTAAAGGTGAATACAGGAAAGAGTAAGGTTATGAGGATAACAAAAAGATTAGGTGATGAAAGATTGAATATCAGATTGGAGGGAGAGAGTATGGAGGAGGTGAACGTATTCAGATATTTGGGAGTGGACGTGTCAGCGGATGGGTCTATGAAAGATGAGGTGAATCATAGAATTGATGAGGGAAAAAGAGTGGGTGGTGCACTTAGGAGTCTGTGGAGACAAAGAACTTTGTCCTTGGAGGCAAAGAGGGGAATGTATGAGAGTATAGTTTTACCAACGCTCTTATATGGGTGTGAAGCGTGGGTGATGAATGTTGCAGCGAGGAGAAGGCTGGAGGCAGTGGAGATGTCATGTCTGAGGGCAATGTGTGGTGTGAATATAATGCAGAGAATTCGTAGTTTGGAAGTTAGGAGGAGGTGCGGGATTACCAAAACTGTTGTCCAGAGGGCTGAGGAAGGGTTGTTGAGGTGGTTCGGACATGTAGAGAGAATGGAGCGAAACAGAATGACTTCAAGAGTGTATCAGTCTGTAGTGGAAGGAAGGCGGGGTAGGGGTCGGCCTAGGAAGGGTTGGAGGGAGGGGGTAAAGGAGGTTTTGTGTGCGAGGGGCTTGGACTTCCAGGAGGCATGCGTGAGCGTGTTTGATAGGAGTGAATGGAGACAAATGGTTTTTAATACTTGACGTGCTGTTGGAGTGTGAGCAAAGTAACATTTATGAAGGGATTCAGGGAAACCGGCAGGCCGGACTTGAGTCCTGGAGATGGGAAGTACAGTGCCTGCACTCTGAAGGAGGGGTGTTAATGTTGCAGTTTAAAAACTGTAGTGTAAAGCACCCTTCTGGCAAGACAGTGATGGAGTGAATGATGGTGAAAGTTTTTCTTTTTCGGGCCACCCTGCCTTGGTGGGAATCGGCCGGTGTGATAATAAAAAAAAAATTACAATCGGAAAAATATTCTCTATCATTTCACAATTTTTTTTTTTTTTTTGAAATTTTGCAACGCCAAGAGACACCTCAGGATTGGCGGTTACGACAGTCAAGGGGTTAACACGCTCACGCACGCTTGCTGGAAGTCCAAGCCCCTCGCCCACAAAACCTCCTTTACCCCCTCCCTCCAACCTTTTCAAGGACGCCCCCTACCCCGCCTTCCTTCCCCTACAGATTTATACGCTCTCCGTGTCATTCTACTTTGATCCATTCTCTCTAAATGACCAAACCACTTCAACAACCCCTCTTCAGCCCTCTGACTAATACTTTTATTAACTCCACACCTTCTCCTAATTTCCACACTCCAAATTTTCTCCATAATATTTACACCACACATTGCCCTTAGACAGGACATCTCCACTGCCTCCAACCGCCTCCTCGCTGCAGCATTTACAACCCAAGCTTCACGCCCATATAAGAGTGTTGGTACTACTATACTTTCATACATTCCCTTCTTTGCCTCCATAGATAACGTTTTTTGTCTCCACATATACCTCAACGCACCACTCGCCTTTTTTCCTTCATCAATTCTATGATTAACCTCATCCTTCATAAATCCATCCGCTGACATGTCAACTCCCAAATATCTGAAATCATTCACTTCTTCCATACTCCTCCTCCCTAATTTGATATCCAATTTTTCTTTATCTAAATCACTTGATACCCTCATCACCTTACTCTTTTCTATGTTCACTTTCAACTTTCTACCTTTACACACACTCCCAAACTCATCTACTAACCTTTGCAATTTTTCTTTAGAATCTCCCATAAGCACAGTATCATCAGCAAAACATAACTGTGTCAATTCCCATTTTGTATTTGATTCCCCATAATTTAATCCCACCCCTCTCCCGAACACCCTAGCATTTATTTCTTTTATAACCCCATCTATAAATATATTAAAAGAACCATGGTGACATTACACATCCCTGTCTAAGACCTACTTTTACCGGGAAGTAGTCTCCCTCTCTTCTACACACCCTAACCTGAGCCTCACTATCCTCATAAAAACTCTTTACAGCATTTAGTAATTTACCACCTATTCCATATACTTGAAACATTTGCTACACTGCTCCCCTATCCACTCTATCAAAATGTCTATATTAATCCTTTGACTGTCGCAACCCCAAATCCTGAGGTGTCTGCAGGTGTCCAAAAATTTAAAAAAAAAAAAAAAAAAAAAAAAAAAAAAAAAAAAAAAAAAAAAAAAAAAAAAAAAAAAAAAAAAAAATGAAATGCTAGAAAATCTTTTCTCGATTGTAATGACACCAAAAGAATGAAATTTTATGGAAAACTAACGGAATTATGCTCTTGCGAAGTTAGCGAACTCTGCAATATTTACGAATCAGCGATTTCGCCCACTTTAAGCCCTATTTTCGGCTAATTCCATCGTTCTAGTCAACCAAACTCATACCTATTTCTTTAGAACTCCTTTTGTTCTATCGACTGAGTACAAGAAACTGCCCATTTACCGATTTTAACTACCCAATAACGTGGTCAGAAATTTGCAATTTGGCCAACTTCACGCAAATTAAAAAAATGCCAATTTCAAAATAGGGTCCAGAATGAACAATGCAGACATTTCTGGCTCTAAAATAACATTTTCTTTGTTCATCAGTCACGTCTCCAGGCCCCTCTGATATTATTCTTGCTTTCTATTTTGAATTTTTATTCAAACAAAAAATAGAAGATTTATTGTTTTGCAGACTACTGCAATATTGTAATAATTGTATAAATAATGTCAACCCATTCATGACTGCATATTAGAATGGCTAGTTGGACATTTATTGAACAATGACATCATTTGTTTACTTTTGAACATCGGCAAAAATCAAACATTTCCCCTATTTTGAGTTCCATTTCAAGGTTCTTTTCATAGTAAAACCAATCAAAGTCACCACTGTTTCTGTAATATGTTTTCCATTCTATCAAATGAGACCAAGAAAACGAAAATATAACCATAAATACTATAAGAAAATACGCCACAAACTCGGCGTTTTAATCCACAAACACGGTCGGAGTTTTTTTTTTTCTCATTATGCACTGTGTGCTGCAGTATTTTTTTTGTTTGGTGCACATTGACCACACAGACCCATTCTCTCACATGTGGGCCTACCAGCTTTCTCCTGCTTGATTTGAAGCTGCTAGAATTTTTGAGTACATAGTATATGTCAAACACAGTTGCTCGTAAGACGTATATATACGACCGAAACAGTCAAAGGGTTAACGTTTTATACGATATTTAATGTTCCTTAGAGTGATTATTATCGTGTTATAATTATTATTATCATTATTAATATGGCATCTTCAAGACTAATAAGACACTCTTAGTGATTTTAATGTGGACCTGCATGCCAGCACAGTGTGTAAGTTTACTTAGGTACAGGTACACATACGTATAATTATCAGCGTGTTAGATAGGAGTGAATGGAAAAGAATGGTATTTGGGACCTGACGAGCTGTTGGAGTGTGAACAGGGTAATATTTAGTGAAGGGATTTAGGAAAACCGGTTATTTTATATAACTGGACTTGAGTCCTGGAAATGGGAAGTACAATGCCTGCACTCTAAAGGAGGGGTTTGGAATATTGGCAGTTTGGAGGGATATATTGTGTATTTTTATACGTATATACTTCTAAACTGCTGTATTCTGGGCACCTCTGCAAAAACAGTGATTATGTGTGAGTGAGGTGAAAGTGTTGAATGATGATGAAAGTATTTTCTTTTGGGGGATTTTCTTTCTTTTTGGGTCACCCTGCCTTGGTGGGAGATGGCCGACTTGTTGGAGAAAAAAAAAAAAAAAAAAAGGTATGTAGTCCGCCTGGGCTACATAGCTACACGATATTTAATGTGGCCCAGAGTCATATTATTACCATCGACATACCATGTTCTCTTAGTTTAATCGTTTCTGTCAACTACCTTTAGATGCCATCATAAACAAAGGGAGAAGTAATGTAAAATTCATGCGAGAATTGTAAACAAAAGAGTTATGTATGAAGGAGAGTGATGGAATGTTTTCCCTCAGCCCGGCTACTACAACTCCACAGTATATAAACATAAAATATTTATGTTATGTAACGTGTTTCTTTTATAATTCTGAAGAAAATATAATATATATGGATTAATGAAAATGTCATTATTAACATAAAATAAGACATTTAATGTGCCCAAGAGTGATTATTATTAGTATAGCCTAATGTTTTCCCTCCACCCAGCAACCACACCTCCATAGCATATAAACAGCATGTTTATATGCTATGTAACGTGTTATATAATTTTGAAGAAAATATCAACGATGGATTAATGAAAATGTCTATATTGACGTAAAATTAGACATTTATTGTGCCCAAGAATGATTATTACACAATAGAGAGACGTGCTCATGGAGAATGTGAACAAACCGGGTGTTGTGCACCGTATTAGAAAGACCACTTGCCGTTTAGAAAGTTTTGGTCATAATTTGAGATCGCCGTATTAGCGGAATGTTATAAGGCAAAACGCCGAAAAGCGGGGCCCTACTGTACCTATAAGTGTACATTTCATTTGTGCAATAATCATGTCCCCTATTAAAAATTAACCAGGAATTAATAATCATGGTTTACTGTGTCCCAATAATTGAATCAGACCTAGTAAAACCCCATAAAACAAACCAGGGGATGTAGAGAAGGCCTTACCTGTCTTCACAAATTTTGGCAAAAATAGAATAATTCTGCTACTTCGAGGCTGATTTCAAGTTACTTCTTCACTAAAACGTCTTCCATTCTAACAAATGATAAGAAACAACTAATAAAACCACAAAAAAAAGAATCCTAAAAAACTCAAATTCACTATGTTAAACCAAATACAAGGTCAGAGTTTTGCTTTTCCCCTCATGCAATGCATGAGGCAGGATTCTTAATACACTGTGTGCATTCACTGTACAGGCCCATTCTATCATATACAGGCCAAAATTTACTGCTCACTGTTTATCTGACTGAGCCGAGCTCATGATATAGATCTACATGATGGATCCTGATGTCAATAGAGTAGTTCTACATGAACAGTCATTGGGTCAAGGGCAACAAGAAAGGGTTGGAGAGACTAGTCATCTGTCTAGTGAGCAAAGACATTTACATTTCCTCTTGAAAATATGGATTATTTGTGAGCTGTTTTAGCCATTGTGTAGTGATCATACTTTTACAACTTCTATACAAACTAGTGTATGCTCGACAAAGCTCATAACAAAGAGCTGGTGAGAGATAATCAGTGTTTACAAGATATTTTTCATGGAACTGTAACTGTAAACTTGGTCCGTATGCCACTGCTTGATGAGAAAATTGTGAAGGTGGCCTAGCTGTGATGAGTGTGACCAATATGCCACAAAGTTACAAAAGCAATAACTCTCCAGCAGTCAATCTTATAATGGTACGTACTTCATTACTCTATAATTATGCACTTAGCATGTTTTGTACTACTTATATATATATTTTTTTTGTTATTAACACATTGCCCATTTCCCATGAAGGCAGGGTGACCCAAAAAAGAAGAAAAAAATTTTCATCATTCATTCATTGTCTTGCCAGAGGCATGCCTACACTACAGTTAAAAAACTGCAACATATCAACACCCCTCTTTCAAAGTGCAGGCACTGTACTTCCCACCTCCAGGATTCAAATCCATCTACCTGATTTCCCTGACTCCCTTCATAAATGTTACCTTGCTCACACTCCAACAGCACATCAAGTCATAAAAACCATTCACCTCCATTCCTATCTAACACGCTCGTGCATGCTTGCTGGAAGTCCAAGCCCCTCACACACAAAACCTCCTCTACCCCCCTCTACCCTCCTCCCTCCAATAACAATCTTTATTTCTACAAGTACATACATGTACAATGTATAGAGGCCTAGCTGACATCAATGACATATTACAATATATAAAGCCCCTTGTTATGCAGAGCATTTCTAGATAGATAATGAGTACAGTGGACCCCCGCATAACGATTACCTCCGAATGCGATCAATTATGTAAGTGTAATTATGTAAGTGCGTTTGTACGTGTATGTTTGGGGGTCTGAAATGGACTAATCTACTTCACAATACAGGAGGGCCCCACTTATACGGCGGGTTAGGTTCCAGGCTACCGCCATAAAGCGGAAACCCCCGTAAAGTGGAACACCCTTTTTTCCACTTACAAATGCATACAAACACTAGATAACAAGTTTACACTAACATATATTATGTTAGCAATAGAACCAGGCATCAAAAAAACAATAAAAAAGTACAATACACACATAGTGCACTCATTACTTACCTTAAAATATTTATAGTCTTAATCTATGGTGAGACAAGTAGTATTTATTGTAAGAAATCAAGTGTGGTATGTATGGTAGTCAGCCAGGCTACCATACCAGGCCACCCCACCCACACATACTATTCTATGATATTAACCCTTTGAGGGTTTTCGTCGTACTAGTACGTTTTACGCGTAGGGGTTTTTGACGTACTAGTACGCATAAATTCTAGCGGCCTCAAATCTAGTGGGAGAAAGCTGGTAGGCCTTCATATGAAAGAATGGGTCTATGTGGTCAGTGTGCACAGTCTAAAAAAAATCCTGCAGCACACAGTGCATAATGAGAAAAAAAAAACTTTGACCAATTTTTGGAATAAATCAGCGACTTTGCAGTGTATTTTCGTATGGTATTAATTATTATTGTTGTATTCTAGTTTTCTTGGTCTCATTTTATAGAATGGAAGACATATTACAGAAATTGAGATGATTTTGGCTGGTTTTACAAAGAAAGGTGCCTTGAAATTGAGCTCAAAGTAGCAGAAATGTTCGATTTTTACCAAACTTCAAAAGTAAACAAATCGTGCCAAGCGTGCAATACACGTCAACTGGTGAGTCTAATATTCTTTCACAAGTGCACCAATAATATTTATACCATTTTTTACACTAATGCAGTAGTCTGCATAACAGTAAATCTTATATTTTTTGTGAGAATAAAAATTCAAAATGGAAAGCAAAAGAATATAAGAGGGGCCTTGAGACGTGACTAATGACTAGAGGAAATGTCATTTTAGTGCCAGGAATGTCTTTCTTGTTTATTCTGGACCCTATTCGGAAATTGGCATCTTTTGAAATTTGTGTGAAATTGGCAAAATTGCTAAATTCTGACCACTGTACTGGATAGTTGAATTTCATAAATGGGTGGTTTCTTGCACCCATTCGATAGAAAAAATGGAGTTCTAGCGAAATATTCATGTTTTTTGTCGACTAGTACTGTGGAATTGGCCGAAAATGGGGCTCAAAGTGGGCAAAATCGCCGATGCGTAAAAATCGCCGAGACCGCTAACTTTGCAAGAGCATAATTCCGTAAGTTTTCCATCAAATTTCAAACTTTTGGTGTCTTTATGATCGGGAAAAGATTCTCTATCTTTTCATAAGAGAAAATATTTTTTTTTTTTTTTTAAATTTGGCCGACCCTGAGAACGAGTTTCGGAGAGGGCCTGTCGACCCTCAAAGGGTTAAGCATCCCAGAGCGATAAAATGTATATACAGTTCACTCATTACTTACCTTAAAATATAGGGTGAGATGAGTAGTATTTATTGTAAAAAATCAAGTGTGGTATGTATGGTAGTCAGCCAGGCTACCATACCAGAGAAAGAATGAGTGCATGAGAGAGGACAGGCGCAGAGTTATGTAAACAAACCAGGCGAAGGTAAGTTTTGTAAACAGTGTACACGTCTGGTTTGTGTACAAGTTACATTGTGTACAGGTTGTCTCTACATTGATATGGTAGAATAAATAAAGAACACCACTCCCATTCTCATGTAACATCATTTTGAGAAGAAATGATGCTCTGAGTGAAGGCAATGGAAGTAAGTCACTCTGACTTTTTTGGGTTATCCTAGGTTCTCTACACATATGTTATGTATTTATGTTATGTATCGTGTTTATTATATAATTTTGAAAAAAATATCACGGATGGATTAATGAAAATGTGTATATTAATGTAATATACAACATTTAATGATACACCGAGCTCAGACAGCGTAAACAAACAAACTGAACAGGTTGTGGACGATCACTCGGTCAGGCGAAATAGACGGTATTAATACGTGTCCAGTTTTAGTTCATTCATGTACATTTGTAAGAGTTTATGAAACTTTTACCCTATAATGTTTTTATTATTATTATAATAATTAAATCACGAAATAAATACTCTTACACTGTGTACAAGTTAGTACAGAATTATAGCTATAAAGTGAAGGCATACGAAAGGAATATTTTTCTACAGTTATCCCTAGTAACAGGTGATGGGCTAGAGAAAACGTAATTCTTCCGACACTTCTACAAACCGTTTGGTAAACATCTCATATATATTTGTATAAATTTTTATACTGTGGGTGCATGTATCATGTTTTTGTTACATAATGCGTTTCTTATATAATTTTGAAAAAAATATCATAGATTAAGGGAAATGTCTATATTAACGTAATATGCGACATTAATCCGCCCAAGAGATTATTATTATTATTATTATTATTATTATTATTATTATTATTATTGCATCAAGAGTAGAGAGACTTAGTGATTTTAATGTGTACCTACATGCCAGCACAGTGTGTAAGTTTATTTAGGTACAGGTGTACACAAGTTTAATTATCAAGTACAATACATATAAAATATACAATAACTTTAAAACACTTGAAATTTTGGAAAGTTTCCAGACATAATAAGGAGATGTGCTCAGGGAGAATGTAAACAAACTCGGTGGGCAGCTGTGACCGTATTAGAAAGACAGGTGGGGGAGCCATATAGCGAGTTTTGGTCATAATTTGAAATGTCCGTATTAGCGGAACGCCGTAAAGCGAAACGCCGTAAAGCGGGGCCCTGCTGTATTCCTTATGGGAACAAATTCGGTCAGTACTGGCACCTGAACATACTTCTGGAGTGAAAAAATATCGTTAACCGGGGGTCCACTGTATTTGGAAGAGAGCAATGCTGTCAAACAATGATATGGTAGTGATGGTGATGATTATGACTGATGATTTACTGTATGATAGTTATTTGCTATATCCATTACCTGGTAAGCATTTGATTGTTCCCATTTCTTCACATCCTCAGGGGTAAACACAGCACGCTGTGGTACTTCAAACTTGTGGTTTTCTGTGTGAAACAAAAATTAGAAGCAGAATATGAAGCACATATATCACTTCCTATAGCTGACTCACGAAATTGTAATGACACAATTGCAAACAAACCATGGTACAGGTGGGGTTTGCACTCGCAGCGAGTTATAAAACTCCAGGCCAGCGCGTAAGCCGCTGTCTTACACACTGGCCTGGAGTTTTATGACTCACTTGCAGCGAGTTCAATCCCCACCTGTACCGTGGTTTGTTTACTTCCTATAGTTGTGTGCACCAGTGGTCAATCAAATTAACCCTTTCACTGTGGCTGTAATACATACAGCCTCTTCTCACTTAGTGACGTACTCGTTTACTGATGACTCTGACATACAACAGGCTCTCTGACCAATATTCATACCTAAATAATGTACAGTAGGCCCTCGGGTAATGATGACATCGGATAGTGATAAAATCGGATAGTGATACGTTTTAACATAAAAATATTGGCTCGGGCAATGATGAAAAATCCGGTTAAGGATAATCGTCCTGAACGTGCCTGCCTGTTCGTTCGGCCTGAGCGCACCTCAGTTGCCCTGCCTTCAGCTAGTGTGCCACTGTTTACGAGCCAGTGTGGACAGTTCCATGCATACATTCGATATATTTTGTATTGTTCCATTGTTTTTAGTGCTTGTAACTGCTATATAAGCCACCATGGGCCCCAAGAAAGCTTCTAGTGCCAACCCTGTGGTAAAAAAGGTGAGGTGTACTACAGAATTGAAGGAAGAGATAATTGCAAAGTATGAAAGTGGAGTGCATGCCTCTGAGCTAGCCTGGTTGTATAACAACCCCAATCAACCATCGCTACTATCTTGGCCAACAGAAAGGCAATCGAGGGAGCTGTTGTTGCAAAAGCTGCAAGTATGCTTACAAAACAGAGATTGCAAATACTCGAAGATGTGGAGAGACTGTTATTGGTGTGGATCAAAGACAAACAATTATCAGAAGATAATGTTTCACTGTCAATCATATGTGAAAAGACAAGGCAGTTGCATGCGGATCTCATTAAGAAAATGCCTTTAACTAGTGTTGATGTTAGTGATTTTTAAGGCCAGCAAAGGTTAGTTTGAGAGATTTAAGAATCATAGTGGCATACACAGTGTGAGGCTGCCAGTTGACCAAAAAGCGGCTGAAAAATATGTGCAGGAATTCAAGGAGTACATAGATACTGAAAAATTAAAACCCCAACAAGCATTTAATTGTGACGAAACAGAAGAAAATGCCAAACAGGACCTACATTACACAGGAGGAAAAAGCACTGCCAGGACACAAGCCTATGAAAGACAGGCTAACTCTAATGTTTTGTAGTAATGCTAGTGGGGATTGCAAAGTCTTTACTCGTGTATCATTCTGAAACTCCCAGAATGTTCAAGAAAAACAGTGTCGTCAATGCTAATTTGTGTGTGATGTAGAAGGCAAACAGTAAGGCATGGGTCACTAGGGACATTTTCCATGATTGGTTCTATCATGTGTTTGGCCCCACTGTGAAAAAATACCTCCTGGAAAATAAATTGGACCTCAAGTGCCTCCTGGTATTAGACAATGCTCCTGTTCATACTCCAGACTTGCAAGAGCGAATTGCGGGGGAGTTGAGCTTTATTAAAGTTTTTGCCTCCTAACACCACTCCTCTCCTCCAGCCCATGGACCAGCAGGTCATTTCAAATTTCAAAAAACTCTACACCAAAGCAGTGTTTCAAAAGTGCTTTGAAGTGACTTCACACACTGAATTTTGGAAAGATCACTTTAGTATCCTCAGTTGCATAAACCTTATGAGTAAGGCTTGGGAGGGAGTGATTTGCAGGACTTTGAACTCTGCTTGGAGGAAATTGTGGCCACAGTGTGTACAAGAGAGGGGTTTTGAAGGGTTTGGGGCTAACCCTGAGGAGCCTATACCAGTTGTGGAATCTATTGTGTCATTGGGGAAGCCCATGGTGTTGGAGATTAGTGGGGAGGATGTAAAAAAGTTAGTGGAGGATGACGATGAAGAGCTAACCATTGACAAGCTGCAAGAGCATCTGCAACAGCAAGAGACCACAACTGAGGAAATTGCTGCAGAGGGGGAGAGGAAGATGAAGGAAGTTGCCTTCTTCAACGATTAAGGACAGTTGTACAATGTGGACAAAGGTGCAAGCCTTTATGGATGAACATCACCCTGACACAGCTATTGCAAGCCGTGCTGGTGACTTTTACAATGACAACGTTGTGGCCCATTTTAGGAAAATCTTAAAGGAACGCCAGAAACAAAGCCCTATGGACAGATTTTTGGTGCGACAGAGGTCCAGTGACTGTCAAGTTCTTCCCAGTGGCATTAAAAAAAGAAGGGAAGTAACCCAGGAAAAGGACTTGCTACCTAAAGTCCTTATGGAAGGGGATTCCCCTTCCAAACAATAATACACCTCCATCATCTCCCCTCCTCCCATCTCATCACTCATCAATAAATCTTCAATAAAGGTAAGTGTCATTTATTCTTCATGTAGTATTTATTCTTCATGTAGTATTTATTCTTCATGTATCATTGTTTTCTGTGTAGGAAATTGTATATTTCATGTGAAAAAAAAAATTTTTTAATACTTTTGGGTGTCTGGAACGTATTAATTGGATTTCCATTATTTCTCATGGGGAAAATTAAATCGGCTAACAATAAAATCAGTTAAGGACAAGCTCTCTGGAACAGATTAAAATCGTTACTCGAGGGTCCACTTTATATTAGAGCTGATTTCCTCTATTCTGTTTATTCCAATATACGTACAGTATACCACTGTATAAACATTTAAAAATATACTAAGAATGTTATGAATGGTGCAAAGATAACATTAGAGCAATATCAAAGACAGTTGACACAAACACACTACCATTATAGAATGTTCCTCGTTTAGTGACAAATTTGTTTACCGACGTGGTCTTAGGAATGGAACTCTGTCATTAAGTGAGGAGAGGCTGTATAAGTATATACATGTTCACACAGAAAGTAGTACTACGTAAATAGCACAATTATTGTAATTTAGCTTATGCAATACCTTACACATAGCTTTAAAAATAAACATGTAAATACCATGTAATGAATACACAGTACAGTATATAAAATATAAAAAAATGTGTATATATATTACATGTTAACCCCTGGAAAACACTCTCAGATTCTAGGGACCCACAAACTGGAAAAAAAACAAGAATATTGTCCTAACTAAACCTAATGAAACACCACTGCAACCCACCGACACAGATAACAAGATAAACAACTTCTTCTCGCCAATAAAATCCCACGTACCAATGCCCATGCCGGGGACTACCTAGATGGGAATTTCCCAAATTCCTTCTATCTTGCTCCAACTGAGCCCACGGATCTGTCTCATGTCCCACCATTATTGTACAAGAGAGTGGCCCATGTCCTCTCGCATACTATCTCATTGCTTTTTAACAAGTCACTAGAAGCTAGCACCTTCCCGAAACTACTCAAGACGGCAAGGGTTACACCAATACATAAAGGTGATGACCCTACAGATTTAAACAACTATAGGCCAATATCAAACTTACCATTGCTATCCAAAATCTTTGAGAAACTCGTGCACAGGAGACTATATTCATTTATAATGTCACAAAACATACTCAACCCCTGCCAATTTGGATTCAGGAAAAATAAAAGCACTAACGATGCAATTATAAAAATGCTAGATCTGCTTTACACAGCATTGGAAAATAAGGAATATCCACTAGGAATTTTTATTGACCTAAGAAAAGCTTTTGACACAGTAGACCACGGCATCCTACTCCACAAACTTGACCATTATGGTATAAGAGGCCATGCGCTTGCATATTTCAAATCTTACCTTACTAATAGGTATCAGTATGTCACCATTAAAGACACAGCATCAACAACACAGCCACTTGATACTGGAGTTCCGCAGGGAAGTGTCCTTGGTCCCCTGCTCTTCCTCATATACATCAATGATCTTCCAAACGTATCTCGACACCTGAACCCCATTCTCTTTGCTGACGACACGACTTATGTCATCTCTCGCCCTAATCTTGCAACCCTCAACACCATTGTTAATGAGGAGCTGATCAAAATATCGACTTGGATGACAGCCAATAAACTTACGCTTAACGTTGACAAAACCTACTACATTATGTTTGGTAGCAGAGCAGGAGATGCGCAAATTAACATTAAGATCGACAACACTCTAATTACCAGGCATAATGAGGGCAAATTCCTAGGCCTATACCTCGACAACAACCTGAACTTCAGCACCCATATCCAACACATAACCAAAAAAGTATCCAAAACGGTTGGGATCCTCTCCAAGATACGATACTACGTGCCGCAAACTGCCCTTCTCACACTATACCATTCACTTATATATCCATACCTCACCTATGCTATCTGTGCTTGGGGTTCAACTGCAGCAACACACCTAAAGCCAATAATAACCCAACAAAAAGCCGCAGTAAGAATAATCACTAAATCCCATCCCTGGAAACACCCCCACCCCCCTCTTCATAGATCTAAACTTACTCCCTGTTCAGTACATCCACACTTACTACTGTGCAATCTACATCTACAGGACCTTAAATTCCAATATTAACCTTGACCTAAAATGCTTTCTTGATAGTTGTGACAGAACCCACAGGCACAACACCAGACACAAACATCTCTATGACATTCCCCGTGTCCGACTAAACCTTTACAAAAATTCAATGTATGTCAAAGGCCCTAAAATCTGGAACACCCTACCTGAAAATTCCAAAACTGCAGACACATTCATCACCTTCAAAACTACCATCAGAAAACATCTTATCTCCCTGATACACCCTGTCAACTAATAATACGAATACCACCTGGTGGTTCACACTTACACTCACTCACCCATTTGACCATAAATAGAAATATCAATCTCAATCTCAAAATAATGAATCTTAACTAGTCATAAGTTGGCCTGTGATACTCCAATACTGAAACTACGTATAGTGCCAAAACAAAAGCATTCACATTGCTAAACTCACAACTAGTATTTAGTCACTTAGCCATAATACCAACTTATCTCATAATTTTGTAACATTTTGAACCTAAGATTTAATATAAGTCTGCCCGAAATGCCTAGCCATGCTAGGAGTTCTAGTGGTACACTCTGTAATTATTATTTTACTACATGTAAACCACACAATAACCAAATTCTGTAAACTAAGCATTGTAATACTTATAGAGAATAAAGTTTGAATTTGAATTTGAATTTGACTGTCACAACCCCCAATCCTGAGGTGTCTCCTGGTGTCGCAAAATTAAAAAAAAAAATAATTTTTTTCTTATGAAATGATAGAGAATCTTTTCCCGATTGTAATGACACCAAAAAAACGAAATTTGATGGAAAACTGACGGAATTACGGTCTTGTGAAGTTAGCAACCTCGGCGACATTTGCAAATCTGTGATTTCACCTACTTTGAGCCCTATTTTCGGTTAATTCCATTGTTCCAGTCGACCAAACTCATAGCTATTTCGCTAGAACTCCATTTTTTTCTACCTGGATGAGGACTAATAAACTTACTCTAAACAGTGACAAAACCTACTTCATTCAGTTTGGTAACAGAGCTACAGATGTCCCTCTTAACATAATGGTAAATGGATCACCTATCACAAGCTCACAGAGGGAAAATTCTTAGGAATCCACCTTGATAATAGACTCAAATTTCAAACACATACACAACAAATTTCCAAGAAAATTTCCAAGACCGTAGGCATACTATCGAAGATACGGTACTATGTTCCACAGTCAGCCCTCCTGGCCCTATATCACTCATTTATTTACCTATCTCACCTATGGAATCTGTGCATGGGGCTCAACAACAATAAACCATCTCAGACCATTAATTACCCAACAAAAGGCTGCAGTCAGAATGATAAATTCCCACTACAGACAGCACACTCCACCAATATTCAAAACTCTAAACCTACTCACCATACAAAACATCCATACTTACTATTGTACCTACTACATACATAGAACACATAAACTCGAATATGAACCCTCCCCTCAAACGTCTCCTTACCAACCTCAACAGAACACATGACCATAACACAAGGCACAGATCACTCTTTGATATTCCTCGTGTCCATCTCACACTATGCATAAAAGGCCCAAAAATCTGGAATTCACTACCTGTGAATATAAAAGAAACACTGTCTGTTTATAAATTCAAGTCTCTTCTTAAAAATCACTTACTCACCCACAACCAAATAAATACTGAATAATTGTATCTCATAAATGTTTAACCTGTGACCCAATCAAACTTTGTTATTTTTAATTACATTACCTAACAGAATACTCCATTCTACTGAATGCACAGCAACACAGTAAATGACTATATGACCTGTCTTTGAAATACTCATTTGTGCTTAATTATTAACTGTTTACAACAATGTTTACCACCGATTTAGCTTCAGTTGTTTTACTCTGTCTTCAACATTCAGCATATCCAACTGCTGTAATTCATCCTGGCCTACATGCTCTCTTGGACCCAGGCCCAGGATAAATCTTACAATTTTATTCTAGGTGATTTGCAGTCTATCTTTCAGTTTTTTTTGTCGAGGCAGAGTACCATGAAGAGCAAGTGTAATCCAGATGACACTGTATAAGGGCTAGACATAGGGTCCTGCGAGCCTCAGTAGGTAGACACTGTGATTGTCTATACAGGAACTTCAGTCTGGCATTTGCTTTCTTTACTACACTGTTCCCTATCAATTCTCCTGACATGTATGGGTCAAAGGGGATTCCCAGATATTTTACTTACTACAATCAATGACCATTGTTGCAAAGGCTGGCAGAACAGCACTGACACACTGTTAGAGGCTGGCACAGCAGCACTGACACAGTTAGAGGCTGGCACAGCAGCACTGACACACTGTTACAGAGGCTGGCACAGCAGCACTGACACACTGTTACAAAGGCTGGCACAGCAGCACTGACACACTGTTACAGAGGCTGGCACAGCAGCACTGACACACTGTTACAGAGGCTGGCACAGCAGCACTGACACACTGTTACAGAGGCTGGCACAGCAGCACTAACAGTGTTACAGAGGCTGGCACAGCAGCACTGACACACTGTTACAAAGGCTGGTACAGCAGCACTGACACACTGTTACAGAGGCTGGCACAGCAGCACTAAGTGTCACAGAGGCTGGCACAGCAGCAGTGACACAGTGTTACAGAGGCTGGTACAGCAGCACTAACAGTGTCACAGAGGCTGGCACAGCAGCACTGACACACTGTTACAGAGGTTGGCACAGCAGCACTAACACTGTTACAGAGGCTGGCACAGCAGCACTAACACAGTGTTACAGAGGCTGGTACAGCAGCACTAACAGTGTCACAGAGGCTGGCACAGCAGCACTGACACACTGTTACAGAGGCTGGTACAGCAGCACTAACAGTGTCAGAGAGGCTGGTACAGCAGCACTAACAGTGTTACAGAGGCTGGCACAGCAGCACTAACACAGTGTTACAGAGGCTGGCACAGCAGCACTAACACTGTTACAGAGGCTGGCACAGCAGCACTAACACAGTGTTACAGAGGCTGGTACAGCAGCACTAAGTGTCACAGAGGCTGGCACAGCAGCACTGACACACTGTTACAGAGGTTGGCACAACAGCACTAACACTGTTACAGAGGCTGGCACAGCAGCACTAACAGTGTTACAGAGGCTGGCACAGCAACACTAACACAGTGTTACAGAGGCTGGTACAGCAGCACTAACACAGTGTTACAGAGGCTGGTACAGCAGCACTAACACAGTGTTACAGAGGCTGGTAAAGCAGCACTAACAGTTTTACAGAGGCTGGTACAGCAGCACTAACACACTGTTAGAGGCTGCCACAGCAGCACTAACAGTGTCACAGAGGCTGGCACAGCAGCACTGACACAGTGTTACAGAAGCTGGTACAGCAGCACTAACAGTGTCACAGAGGCTGGCACAGCAGCACTGACAGTGTCACAGAGGCTGCCACAGCAGCACTAACACAGTGTTACAGAAGCTGGTACAGCAGCACTAACAGTGTCAGAGGCTGGCACAGCAGCACTAACACAGTGTTACAGAAGCTGGTACAGCAGCACTAACAGTGTCACAGAGGCTGGCACAGCAGCACTGACACTAGTATTGTCACTCAAGGACGCTTAGTCACCCCGGCCGCCCTGACTAAACTCACAGCTTCCCTCTGTTTTAATCATAATCATTTATTTTCAAATATATTTTTGCGTTACAAAAAGATCTTACATGGAAAAGCATTTCGGGTAAATACGAATACAAATTTTATTTCGAAAAAATACGTAAAATGGATCCCAAGACAAATTTTGGATTATATATTTATATATGTTTTTGGAAATACCCTTATTGCGTAGCACATTCAAAGCTCACCAATCATTAGTGTTTAGTTGGGGAAACTATATAAAAGAATTATGACTACCACCAGGATGGTTAATAGTACGTAATAAATAAAATGACCAGTCCTTGAAGAGGCTTCTATGGAAATATATTCTACTAACTCTGAAGTATAGAATCATCTTGAAGGACTAGAGATCACCAACTGATTGAACTGATAGTTTTATTATGGCCCTCATGCTCTTCACGGAGGTGTAAGAGGTAGACAAGAGTACAGTGGTACATGGGTCCTGGGGCTGGTTGTTAGTAAGTTTATTTTGGTACATGTACACAAAAGTGCAATTATCATACACAGTAACGTGCAAATTGCCTAAGATAACCCCCCAAAAAAGTCAAACTATTTCCATTGGGGTCCTTGTAATAGCTTATTATTTAAAGCCTACCTGTAAGGTAAAATAGAAATAAGTCATGATTATTACCTTAAAAATGATCTTACTCGAACAAGTATATACTATTGTATATACACAATATCAATGTACTGTTTGCAAAGACATTAAATAAATAAATAAGTTATATCTAGTAATATCATGCTCAGTAAATTCATTCTTGGAATTAATGAATAAAATAATGATTACAATATTAACCAAAGATGTAATTTTTATGGATGTAGCATTTTTTTGCGAATGATAGTGGCTTTCTTTTTTACTTAGCAAACCAAAATTGTAATTACACATTGTAGCCTTTATAAATAAATAAATCTTTATCTATATCTTTTATTAGTATTTGCTAAGATAAGATTTTTAGCCACCCAGCATAACCCAATAATGTCAGATCATCTTCGGGGATTGTTTGTCTCATTTCCAATAGGGTCCTTTAATCTTGTCTCCCAGGATGCGATCCATAACAGTCGACTAACAACCAGGTACCTACTTGCTGCTAGGTGAACAAGGACAGCAGGTGAAAGGAAACGTCTAATATGTTTCCTTAGCAATTTGAAACTGCTTAAGAAATCCCACTGAACTAACGATCACTAAATCATTTTGAAGTATTAATACATAGTTAAAATTGTACTATTATTCACCTAACTGCCTCTCTCTTTTTTTTTTTTTTTTGTACATTTAAAAACTCCATGTCTAATTCTAAAGTGGTCTTTAATAATTAGGATTAGCCTACCCGAAATACACCGCATGCTTGTGGCTTTCTTTTGTGCCTAACAATATTTTATTATACGTAAATTACGTTATCTGTATATTGCAGAAAAAAATAATTATTTGTATTCATTTCCACCCGTGCCGGGGATCAAACCCCGAGGAGCTGAGTGCGCTATCAACCAAGTGTTAGAAGTTTATTCAGGTATACACAAATACAGTTACATAGATTATCATACATAGCATTATATGTGTGTAGAGAACCTAAGATAACCCAAAAAAGTCATACAGAGTGACTTATTTCCATTGGTTGTGGATTGTTATATTTTTAATTAGTATATATTTTAGCATCTTATATCGAGCTGCGCAAGTGCGTCTTACCCAATACTATGTACTTCTGGCAGGTCTGAAGTTTATTACACATTTGCAGTGGAAGTTTTATCCCCTACGATGAGACCCACAATAGTTGATTAGCAGCCAAGTATCTATATTTACTGCTAGGTGAACAGAAGTGGAAGGAAACTTGCCCATGCATTTCACTTTACCCGGGAATCGAACCCAGGGCGTTTCGGTTATACGCTGATGGCACAAATCAGTGAGCTATGTGTCTACCTGGGTTATGTTATAATAAGGGTTTTGATGATAATACAGAGATGGTTTGTAGTTCCATGATGCATGGAAGTGCCGGGAGATGAAGCATGTTTGGCCTCGTATGATATTAACCATTTATGGTTTAGCGCTTCCTTTTGATTATAATAATAATAGTAATGATTAACCATTTACAATATTTTATATATATATAAGTTATGTAGAAGCAAACCTAGGCTAACCTAATAAGGTCAAGTAATGTGGCTTTATTTTTCAGTGGAGTCCTGCATTTGTCATACTATGTATGATAACTATGTATATAATAGTAAGATTGATAATATGTGATAGGCATTTTCTTGGCATAATAAAACTTGGTAGTCATAAAGTGGTGTAGCTAATTTTCACAATAAGATTGTACTAATACAAATAGATCTTAACATAGATAATTTTAACTCGCCTTAAAGAGATTGTTATCAGTAAAATAAATCAAAGAGGTTCCTTAATGCTGTTCGAGGGTCTCTTAAGCAACGAAACTGAACTTGTTCTCATCTTCCTTGGATCAAAATTGATTGGCTCTCTCTGCCCAGGCTATGTATGATCCCTACGGGTTTAGCGTTCCCCCTAAATATGCTGCTGCTGCTACTAACAACAATATTAACCAAATCAAACCACATAAGGACCCCAATGGAAATAAGTCACTGACTTTTTTTGGGTTATCCCAGGTTCTCTTCACATATGCTACTGTGTATGATAATCTATGTAACTATTTGTTTATACCTGAATAAACTTGCTTATAACATGAAAGTTATTCAAGTATCGGTAAAATAATCATTATGCAAAAATTATTTGTAAAATATATATATATTTTTTTGTAAAGGCTGGCTGACTCCCAGCTGACGCATGTAAACACAGTTGGAGGAGAAGCAGAGGTCATATTAGCGTTGTGTGTCCATCAAGCTGGTAGTGGTGGTGGCATGATGTAGGTGCATCCTACACCACTACATGATACATGAGGGTAGCCTCTGACACGCTAACAAAGGCAGTCAGTTCTAAAACTCGTAACTTAACCTTGGAGTTGCCCATGTGTTGGTTTGGGCAGGATAGGGAAGGGACTATTGCGCCGATCTTGGTTGTGTGAAGACATGCGTTGTACTGGACGTATATGGCAAGTTTACCCATATTAATATCTTGGGCGAATGACCCTTTTATTCTTTTGTCGGTGGCATAATTATCTGGGCATCAAAACGCTCCATTTATTTCCCTACGGAAACTTATACGGCTTTTGGGTATACCGGTCAGTGACTCGGGTAGGGCGTTGATACCTGGCCATGCCCGGGCTGAGGAAAGAAAAGAGTTCTCTTGTATGAGAACTTATCTTACTTATTATCACCCGTATTTGGACAACATTTCTACGTTGAACACTGAAAGGGAGAGCTTAACAGTGCAAGTATTGATGGATGACCCTTAAGAACCATAACAAAAATTATATAGAAATTAAAGCGAACATAGTACTATAAAAGCAACTATTTTAACTAAAAATAGCAAATAATAATAGTATAAAAGTAGCCAGTAATAACAAAAATCAATTAATAATAAATATATTTAATAACCAACAACAGTAATTAATAATAGCAATAATAACGTAAGATAAGAAGATAAGATAAGATTTTGTTCGGATTTTTAACCCCGGAGGGTTAGCCACCCAGGATAACCCAAGAAAGTCAGTGCGTCATCGAGGACTGTCTAACTTATTTCCATTGGGGTCCTTAATCTTGTCCCCCAGGATGCGACCCACACCAGTCGACTAACACCCAGGTACCTATTTGCTGCTAGGTGAACAGGACAATAGGTGTAAGGAAACGTGTCGAAATGTTTCCACCCGCCGGGAATCGAACCCGGGCCCTCCGTGTGTGAAGCGGGAGCTTTAGCCACCAGGCCACCGGGCCACGTATTACAATAACAGCAGGAAATATAACCTATATTGCCTGAATGACGGAAGCTTATTGGAGGACCTAGGAAGATTTTATTTGAATTATTAACCTAGAGGGTTAGTAACCCAGGGTATCCCAACAAAACCACTGTGGCTTATTTCCATTGGGTTTTTTTGATCCTCTTCCCTGGATTACTATATATTGTGCCAAAACAAAAGCATTCACATTGCTAAACTCACAAACTAGTATTTAGTCACTTAGCCATAATACCAACTTACCTCATAATTTGTAATATTTTAAATTTAAGAATCAAACTAAGTCTGCCCGAAATGCCTAGCCATGCTAGGTGTTCTAGTGGTACCCTCTGTAATTATTATTTTACTACATGTAAACCACACAATAACCAAATTCTGTAAACTCAACATTGTAATCCTTTTAGAGAATAAACTTATAGTCACAAAATTACGCATTTTTTGGGAAATTACAATTATCTTGCATAGTAACATGCAAATTACCTAGCAGCAGCCTAATAGATACAGTAAAAATTGTAAACTATTAAATGACTCATAACAGTTGGCTAGTACCCAAGTGCCTACTTGTTAGATAAACAAGAGCAACAAGTGTAAGGAAACACACCCATAGATAGTGTGTGAAGGTTTTTCATATGTGAGAAATAATTGCAACCACTTGACCAAACAGGATTTTTTCTAGAATTCCCCTTTCCCTTCTGCAACACATTAAAAGTTATATATTCAATAGCACTTGATAATTACCAATTATATACGTAGTTCATGTTAAAACTTGAAGACACATACAATGAATTGTAAATTTTAACAGGCAAACTTTTATGAAAATAATAATAAATGAATTTTTGCCCTCTAGAAGGTGCTTGTAGCATACTCAGGGTCCTAATCCTGCCTCTTTATCTTCAAGAGTGACTAGAGTTATTCATAAGCCAAACCTTTTTTATTTGTTTTAGGAGTAGTAGCACTCTGGGTTCGGAGGATGAGTGCATCCCCTATGACAAATGGAAGTCATTTGATTGTGAATCATTACTTAGTGAAAGTGTGGAAATGATACCTTCCATGATTAGGGGTACCTTGATAAGTCATAAAAAAGTATGGTAACTTAAACTTCATAATTCCGATCTCCCCCACGACTGCATTTTTCTCCATTTTTTAATTTTGTGCTTATTCTTTTCTTCTGTACAATGCATCGTATACAGAATTGTGTTATAAAAATTAATACATATAGTATTCTATGAAATATATTATATTGAAAAATAAAGTTCAAGAGTTCATAAAATACACCTTTACGTACTTAATACTCAGGACTATACATACTTTTTAAATGTTGTAATGAATACATTCTTAAATATTACAGAGGCAGTTTTGAAAGCTTGAATGTTACAGTGCTACCAGGTTTTAAAGATAAGGGACATCATGCAGCTGCAGACTCTAGTAGGTTTAACAAGAGTGGCCATCAACATCTGGCCTGAAACTGCATATGGTTTGAGACATTTCTTGCAAATGAACAAGAAATCTCCACAATTAGTGTACAACTTCATACGTCCATATTGGTAAGCATTTCCCTACAGTATTTCTTAGTTGTCAGTTGTTTCTTACTGTACTGTTAAGGGTTTAGCACTTTTATTGAATATAATAATGTTTAATTATACAGTAAATTTTTACAGTGTGGCTTCACATTGTGCACTTTTTTTTTTTTGCAACATGATTGAAAAAGTGCAACCAAAAATTTTGATAGTACATGAGTCTTGGTATTACATGTCATTAAGCATTAAAGCACCATACACAAAATTTGGGTATGACAAGTCATGGTACACAACTCTTAGTCTCTGGATATTAACCATGGCACCCAAGGTGAATACTAGTGATGAAGAAAGTGTGAAGAAGAGAATAAGTGTGAATCTTTGACTTTATTGAAGAAAATATTCTTAGAGGTGGTCATTTTATGGAAACTATTAGTGATTTGTGTGCAAATGATATAACCATTCATACAATTAAGACATAATAGAAAAAGAGAGCTTGTGCATTAAGTAGTGAAGATTGTCACCTGCTCAAAGAGAATGTCAGAGAAGACATTACAGCTAAACAAAATGGAAAAGTTACTAAATGTGTGGATTGAGGTAAAACCAAAAAAGGCTCCATTTAGTGCTCAGATGATAGGTACAGATCCTGGTTGTGCTAATGTATAATGCTGTGTGAAAAGCAATGTGAACCTTTTACAATAGTGTAGGTTTAGTGCTGGATGGTTTGAAAGTTTTAAATAATGAAATGTCTTTATGACATAATGTTCTAATAGCTCTGTAAAACACTGCAGGATAACACTTACCATAATGTATGTCTTTATGACAGTTTTCTGATCAGCTCTCTAAAACATTGCAGGATAATGCATACCATAGATACATTACAGAATACTTAATCACTTTGATACAACCGTGGCTCCCTTTGTGGATAACACCTGAATTTGCATGATGGGATTATCCATCAAAGACTGTTAGACTCCAAGCGGACATCACCCAAATCTTTAAATGGGCCGCAGAAAACAGTATGAAGTTCAGTAAAGAGAAATTTTAATTACTCCGATATGGAAAACTTGAGGAAATTAAAATTATTGGAGTATAAAACAAGTTCCAACCACACAATAAAGCGAAAAACTAATGTGAAGGACCCGAGAGTGATAATATCAGAGGATCTCAATTGCAAAGATCACAACAATGTATCTAAAACATTTGCTAGGAAAATGATAGGATGGATAATGAGAACCTTCAAAACTAGGGATGCCAAGTCCATGGAGATTCTCTTCAATTTGCTTGTTCTATCTAGGCTGGAATATTGCTGTACATTAATGGCCCCTTTCAAGGCAGGTGAAATTGCAGACCTGGAGAATGTACAGAGAAATTTCACAGCATTCATAAGTACAATAAAGTGCCTAAATTACTGGGAATGGTTGAGGTCCCTTGATTTGTATTCCCTGGAATGCAGGCAAGAAAGATACATGATAATATATGCTTGGAAAATCCTAGAGGGACTAATCCCAAATTTGCACATTAAAATCACTCCCTATGAAAGCAAAAGACTTGGTAGGAAGTGCAACATCCCTCAATGAAAAACAGGGGTGCCACAAGTATGCTAAGAGACAACACAATAATGTCAGGGGCCCAAGACTGTTTAACTGCCTCCCAGCATACATAAGGGGAATTACCAATAGACCCCAGACTGTTTTCAAGAAAGTGCTGGACAGCCAACTAAAGTCAATAGCTGACCAGCCAGGCTGTGGTTCACATGTTGGTTTGTATGTGGCCATCAGTAACAGCTTGATTGATAAGGCCCTGATCCACTGTGAGGCCTTGTCACAGACTAGGCCATGGGGGGCATTGATCCCTGGAACCCTTTCCAGGTATACTCCAGGTATAACCATCAGCTACCAATAACTACATTCACATCAACACAAGAACCGCATCCGTCAACCTCAGCACAGTAAGTTCACGTCAGTCCCCTCCACACACTTTCATTTCAAGATGAAAGTACTGTCAGAATGTAAGGCAAGTTATACCTTAGTAAATATTTACCAGGCACAATAGAGAAAAATTGTCTAGCAAATACAGTACAGGAGGGTCCCACACACAAACAGCAGATTAGGTTCTGGGCTACTGATGTAAAGTGAAACATTGCTGCTGGTGCTCCTGCTGCTGCTGCTGCTGGTGGTGCTGCTGCCACTGATGCTGCTGCTTTCTTCTTTCTTGTTTCTTGTTTCTTCTCCTTATTCTTTCAAATGCATATAAAAGTCTAATAACATGTTTACACTATCATACATTAACACTTTGACTGTTTCAGCCGTATATATACGTCTTACGAGCCAGTGTTTTGGATGTATATACGTACATGTATACTCAATAATTCTAGTGGCTTCAAATCAAACAGGAGAAAACTGGTAGGCCCACATGTGAGAGAATGGGTCTGTGTGGTCAGTGTGCACTGTATAAAAAAAATCCTGCAGCACGCAGTGCATAATGAGAAAAAAACTGACCATGTTTTTGTATTAAAATGCCAAATTTGAGGTGTATTTTTGTATAGTATTTATGATTGTATTCCGTTTTCTTGGTCTCATTTGATAGAATGGAAAACATATTACGATGAAAACGACCTTGAAATTGAGCTCTAAGTAGCGGAAATCTTCGATTTTTACCAGTGTTCAAGAGTAAGCAAATCACACTATACGTCCAATACATGTCAACTGAGGAGTCTAATATTCTTTCACTAGCGCACTGATATTATTTATACCATTTTTACAATAATGCAGTAGTCTGCATGACTGTAAATCTTCTATTTTTTGTGTGAATAAAAAATCAAAATAGAAAGCAAGAGTAATATAAGAGGGGCCTTGAGACGTGACTAATGAACAGAGGATATGTTATTTCAGTGCCAAGAATGTCTGCATTGCTTATTCTGGACTCTATTTTGAAATTTTTTTTACTTTGCATGAAATAGGCCAAATTGCCAATTTCTGACCACTTTATTGGGTAGTTGAAATTGGTAAATGGGCAGTTTCTTGTACTCAGTTGATAGAAAAAATGGAGTTCTAAAGAAATAGCTATGAGTTTGGTTGACTGGAACAATGGAATTAGCCTAAAATTGGGCTCAAAGTCGGCAGCGAAATCACCGATTCATATATATCGCTGAAATTGCTAACTTCGTGGGATCGTAATTCTGTAAGTTTTCGATCAAATTTCGTACTTTTGGTGTCATTACCATCGGGAAAAGATTCTCTTTCATTTTATAAGAAAAGTAATTTTTTTTTTTTTTTTTTTTTTTTCAAAAATTTTGTGACATAGAATGACAGTTTCAGAAATGGGCTTGTGACAGTCAAAGGATTAAATGAGGAATAGGTTTAATTGAAGACTGCTGCATTAGTGAAACTCTGTAAAGCAAAGCGCTGTAAAGCAGGGCCCTCCTGTATGTTCATAACTTCATGCAAAACAATTTTAAATTGCACAATGATTTTTAGGAATGTAACCTGCATGTTATGAGGCATTATGTATTTGTTAGTCAATATTGTTTTTAAAATTCATCATACTGCACAATGTTATGTACCAAGATGGTGTCTATTCTGGTTTTACATTGTTAGTCTGTAATGGGAATTACTCCTTTGACAATAACTGATAAGTGCTAAAATATATATCTGGAGAGAGAGATTAATTTGCCATTTTGTAACAAATTCGTAATTTAAGCTTCCATGTACGTATAGTGCTAAGTTTAGTGTTTGGAAAATGTTGTATCTGAGTTTTCTAGATAAAAGGGCATGTCTAAATTAATAAATAGGCAGAAATGCAAAAATTGAGTTGTATTTTTCAGGCTTTAACTGAAGTTCTCAGCAGACATAAATGTGGAAAGTACGTGGATTATATAGGAAGACATAAAAGTGATAACCTTGGTTCCAAATATTGGTTGTACTTCTGAGCACTTCATCTCAAGTTCAGATCCAGGATATAGATAACCTGACATGAATACTCAACACTCCGAGTCAGAGGTTCAGGTGATAACCTTTATACCCCCTTAAATAAACAATATACTAAACACATTGGTGTATCTGCTGAAGAGGATGTCAGTTGGAGGTTGAAATATGCAGCTCAAATTTTGTGTTTCTATCTTATGAGCTTATTCAAACACTGACAAGTATTCATTATACAGCCTCTCCTCACTTTATGTATTGTTTCTGAAAGCAATTTACCCAGAGGTTCATAACAGCAGTTGATAATTTTGGAAAGCCTTTGTCAGTTGTCTGGGCTTCATCAGTCAAATCCAAAATTGTGAAATCAAGATTTATTAAATTGAAGTTTAACTTCATTCTTTACAGCAGTGACTTCAAGATCTATACAAAAACTGGGGACAAAGGAACTTCAAGTCTTTATACTGGGGAACGTCAACGAAAAGATGGCCGTCTTTTTAATGCACTAGGAACGGCTGATGAACTTTCTTCACATATTGGGTAAGACTGTATGTTGATTAAGCAACTGTATAGTAAACTTCATAATCCTGTATGTGTATAAGCATACTGTATTTAAGAAACTTTTCACAATATTGAAACAGTATGAAGCAAATTTTTTATACAGTAGTGTGCATATTAACTCGTAAATGGTCCAAGGAGATAAGATAAGATTTCGTTCGGATTTTTAACCCCGGAGGGTTAGCCACCCAGGATAACCCAAGAAAGTCAGTGCGTCATCGAGGACTGTCTAACTTATTTCCATTGGGGTCCTTAATCTTGTCCCCCAGGATGCGACCCACACCAGTCGACTAACACCCAGGTACCTATTTGCTGCTAGGTGAACAGGACAACAGGTGTAAGGAAACGTGTCGAAATGTTTCCACCCGCCGGGAATCGAACCCGGGCCCTCCGTGTGTGAAGCGGGAGCTCTAGCCACCAGGCCACCCAACCAGGCCACCCAGATCTACGTTCACATGTGTAGTGCTCCAAAAGTAGATCTACGTTTTTTTTACATATTTTCAAATATAACAAAAAAAATACGTAGATCAAAGTTTTTTACACGTTTTCAAATATAAAAAAAAAAAAATCTACTTTTTTTATATACTATCAAATGTTGAAAAAACCTATATATATACGTTTGGACCGTTTACGGGTTAATTGGGACACTGATGAAATAAGACATTTGGAAAACAAATATTTATTTGAAAAATACATTGATATAACAGATAATTAACTTAATAAAAGATATGACTACCCTTTGCTTTTGTAAGCCTTGCTACATGCTTTGGCATAGAATCGACCAATGTTGAACACATTTTGGCAAGTTCATCATGGTACCAGGTCCTAAATTTTAACAGCAGCCATTAGCTACTGCACAGTTGGACAGTCTTGTTTTGCAATCCTGCGTTTGGTTATTGCCCATAGATTCTCGATTGGATTGAGGTCAGGAGAGTTTCCAGGCCAATTTAGAACTCTTAGCCCACTCTCTTCCAAGAATTTCAGCATTTTTCTGGAAGTGTGGCATGGAGCAATATCCTGCTGGGAAATGCCTTTTCTATCAGGAAAATCTCTGTGCACAACAGGAAGCAAATAAGTTGCTAGGATTGCCTTGTATTTGTCATTATTCATCGTTCCTTCAACAGTAACAAGCTGTCCAGGGCCTTTAGCAGTAAAACTACCATAAAACATCATTGTAGGTGGGTGCTTTGGCGCTTGTTGAATGTGTTCCTTCCAAAGAGGTTTGCCTTTGCTCCATCTCACTACCACTAATGTATACCCATGCACTTCAAATTACTCCTCATTTGAAACTATAACTTTTCATTGTTCATCTCTCGTCCATCCCTTATGATCGAGTGCCCACCGCAGCCATTTTTTCTTCACAGAAGCAGTCAATACTTGTTTCTTTACTGCCTTTGTGGCAGTTCTGCCAACTTCAAGGAGCCTTCGTCAAACACTTGAAGAATCAACATTTACGCTAGCTGAAGCCAAATCTCTCTGTAGGGCTTTGCTGGTTTTCTTTTGAGCTTTCACCTGTACTTAACTCAGTGGTGACCTGTACTTAACTTAGTGGTGATCTGTACTTAACTCTGTGAAGAAGTGTCTTGTGTGCTTCCGTGGACTGAACCAAGATGCCCTCCATCGAGCAACTTTACCAGCAACTTAAGGAAGAATTGAGGGCAGCGAAGATGGAGATACGGCGATTGACCGAGGAAAACAAGAGGATTCGTAGTAGTCCTCCTGTTTCGAGTCCTCAGGTCAAGAAGGGATCGTGGTCAGTGGCTGGACAGCAGGGGACGATGAAGTTGACGATCAAGAAGACGAATGGAAAGCCAGAAACGATGAAGAAGAAAGAGACTGCTGTGGAAACTCCTGTGGAAACCTCCAACGCATTCTTGGTGCTACCCGACGAATGTGAGTCGACTACTGGGATCGTCACGACGAACGACAACAAGGAAGGTAAGAATATTGTTGTTGTTGGGGATAGCCAGGTTAGATACATGGATAGGGCATTCTGCTTGAAGGACAGGAGTAGGAGACAGAGGGTATGCTTTCCTAGGGCTGGGATGGAGGACATTGTTAGCCGGCTTGACAACATCATGAACGGTAATGGGATCAATCCTATTATTTGCCTCAGTGCTGGAGGCAATGATGTAGGCAAGCGTAGAAGTGAGGATTTAGTTAGAAAGTTCAGGACAGCTATAGACATAATTAGGAGTAAGGGGGGGGCGCCCTGTTATATGTGGCATTTTGCCAAGAAGAGGTGTTGGTAATGAATGGTTGTCCAGAGCAATTGGTATTAATTGTTGGCTGGATAAACACTGTAAGGATAATGCAGTACCATTCATTGACAACTGGGACAACTTCTATGGCCGAAATGACATGTATGCCAGGGATGGGGTTCACTTATCCAGGGCAGGTGTGGGTTTTCTTGCTAACTCAGTTGAGGGGGTTGTTAGGACTTTAAACTAGGATTAGCTAGAGGTATGGGTTTAGAAATGATAAATAATGAGTATGGATATATTGACTTATGCTCTGATATTAAGAATCTTAATAGTAACTGTCATGGAGTAACTCTGGGTAATGATAATTTCAGAAATTGTGTAAAAACAAAGATGAATAGGAAAAATGTGCAGAAGAAAAAACATATGATGGTATTTTATGCTAACAGTCGAAGTGCAAGAAATAAAATTAATGAACTACGTTTGGTAGCATGTCCTGGGAACTTTGATATCATTGCATTAACTGAAACGTGGTATGATTTAAAGAGTCGGGATATGACTGCTGAGTGTAATATTCAGGGATTTAAGTTGTTCAATGTGGATAGATGTAATGGGAAGGGGGAGGAGTTGCATTGTATGTTCGAGAAAATATTAATTGTTGCATAAAAACAGGTATAAAAATAGATGGAGCAGTAACAGAGTCTTTTTGGGTAGAGTTCGTGGAGGGTCAAGAAAAACTAATTCTAGGTGTAATATACCGACCTCCAGGCTTGGATCACGATAGAGGGAGACTTCTTTGGGACGAAATTGTTAGGGCTTCTGGACACAGTAACATAGTCATAGTAGGGGAGTTTAACTTTAGTCAAATTGACTGGAATTCTTTGACAGGTAATCTAGAGTCCAGTGACTTTATGGAAACAGTTCAGGACTGTTTTCTGAAACAGAGCATAACTGAGCCTACCAGGGGTAATAATTTGCTAGACCTAGTCTTGTCAAATAAGGAAACACTCGTGAATAATCTGGAGATCACTGAAGAGCTTGGCGCAAGTGATCACAAATCCATCACTTTTAGCATTAATTGGGAATGCAAGAATAATGATAATACAGTAAAAATCCCTGATTTTCGTTCTGCCGATTATAATGGACTTAGGGAACATCTGTCTAATCTTGATTGGGGTTATCTAACTAATGATTTTATTGACGATAATCATACTTATGAATATGAAGGGATCTGCTTTTATGATTGTTTTCTTAATAATGTACACAGTGCCCAGAGTATATACATTCCCCAGAGAGAAATTAGGTCTAATAATAATGATCCCAAATGGGTTAACAGGAGGCTAAAGCATCTATTAGGGGAGAAAAGGGGAATTTATAGGCGCATCAGAAGAGGAGAGGTTAACCTTACTGACCAATATGTTCAGCTTAAAAGAGAAGTAAAAAAGGCGATTAGAAAGGCTAAACGTGACTATGAAATTAGAGTTGCTAATGAATCAAAGACTAATCCAAAGGGGTTCTTTCAAGTGTATAGGACGAAGGTGAAGGAAAAAGTACGACCTCTGAAAACTGGGAATGGACAGCTGACGGATAATGAACTGGAAATGTGTTCCTTATTTAATGACTATTTTTTGTCAGTTTTTACACAGGAAGATGTAAATGAGATTCCAGTAATTAACAATTATTTAGTTCCTGATGAATTTAAGTTAACTAATATTACTGTCACGAGGGACATGGTTATTAAACAGATAGACAAACTGAAACAAAATAAGTCCCCGGGACCCGATGAGTTGTTTTCCAGGGTACTTAAGGAATGCAAGATGGAGCTTAGTCAGCCATTAACGAGTGTATTCAATGCGTCCATCCTTACCGTTGTTGTGCCAGAGTTGTGGAAGATGGCTAATGTGGTTCCTATATTCAAATCAGGGGATAAGTCCACTCCTTCAAATTACCGTCCAATAAGCCTGACATCTATAGTGGGCAAGTTATTAGAATCAATTATAGCTGACATTATCAGAAGTCACCTTGAAGAGCATAACTTGATAAATGAATCTCAGCATGGATTCACGAGAGGTCGTTCCTGCCTGACAAACTTACTGACGTTCTTCAGTAGAACATTTGAGGCAGTTGACAGAGATAAGGAATATGATATTGTTTATTTGGATTTTAGTAAAGCCTTCGATAGAGTACCTCACAAGAGACTCTTAAGAAAAGTGGCAGCTCATGGTATAGGAGGTAAAGTTCTAGCATGGATTGAGGCATGGCTTACCAATAGAAAGCAGAGAGTTACCATTAATGGAGTGAAATCTGAATGGGGATTAGTCACTAGTGGCGTTCCACAAGGATCAGTTTTAGGCCCTCTCTTGTTCATAATTTAAATTAATGACCTTGATGAAGGGATTACGAGTGACATGAGTAAATTTGCTGATGATACAAAGATAGGCCGTATAATTCACTATGAGGAGGATATCAATGAACTCCAGGACGATTTGGACAAATTAATGTCTTGGTCTGAAAAATGGCAGATGAAGTTCAATGTGGATAAGTGTAAGGTACTTGCCCTTGGTAATGAAAATAACCCTCGAAGCTATAATCTAGGTGAAGTAGAGCTTGATCATACAGAATGTGAAAAAGACTTGGGAGTCATGGTAAGCAGAAATCTAAAGCCAAGACAGCAGTGCCTTAGTGTGCACAACAAGGCCAACAGATTACTTGGATTTATCTCAAGAAGTATAAGTAACAGAAGTCCAAAAGTTATTTTATAGCTCTATACATCACTAGTGAGGCCTCATTTGGATTATGCTGCTCAGTTTTGGTCTCCTTACTACAGGATGGATATAGACTCGTTAGAGAACATACAGAGAAGAATGACTAAAATGATTTACTGTGTAAGGAACCTCCTGTATGAAGATACTCAAAGCCTTAAATCTCCACTCTCTGGACGGGCATGAACAAGGGAGATATTAATAAAGTACTGAGGGTGTCGAACCAGGTAAGAACCAGGAATAATGGATTTAAGTTGGATAAATTTAGATTTAGAAAGGACATAGGTAAGTACTGGTTTTCTAACAGAGTTGTAGATGCGTGGAACAGTCTTCCCAGTGGGGTGATAGAGGCTAGGACCTTGGGTAGCTTTAAGAAGAGACTGGACAAATATATGAGTGGGAGGGGCTGGGTTTGATTGGTGTCATTGGGTACGGGAGTTATTTCCAGGGAAGCTTTAGGTAGTAGTCGTTTTGATAAGAACCGGCCTCGCATGGGCCAGTAGACCTTCTGCAGTGTTCCTCCATTCTTATGTTCTTATTTCTTATGATAACTTTGTCATCGTGAGGTATTGTCTTGTGTTTTCTTCCACATCTTCCTAGACACAGTGCTCCACAATCACCAGTATCATTAGCTCTCTTCATAATCCAACCAACAGTTGACTTTGCTTGGCTCAAATTTATGGCAATCTGTCTGATACTCAAATCAGCATGTTTTCTAAGAGCTACAATACTTGCATGCTCCCTAGGTGTATCATCCATCATAAATTTTAGCAGTAATCATGAGCTGAAGAGAAGAATTTAGCAAAGCCACATTCACTGACTGAGCACATTTGCAGGCATAGCTTTACAGAACAACAGCTGTTGTAGCACTAACAAGAGTAGCAGGGTAACACTACAGCTGGATGGTTGCCAGAAGTCGGTAGCAAACTCTTCTGAAACGAAAAGAACCCAAATTTCATTAATTAAGCCTGAGACTTAAGACATAATATAAGATAATCACAAAATTTGCTGATTAATTTGCACACTACTGTACCTGTCGGCCATCTCCCAATAGTTGTCTTGCCAGAAGTGCAAAGCCATCACAATTCATATGACCTCCTGGTCATATGAGTCTCCTCAAGGAAGATTCCTTGATACTAGTAATGGGCTCTGGTTCCAAGAAACTGGACCTGATCTTCCCTTCCTTGGATTGAACTTAATTGCCTCCCATTTCCCCAGATGTTGTATGACTCCTATGTGTTTAATGATTCCCCATAAATGTAATAATACTAATATCATCAGTCATCGTCTACTAAAAATGCAGTTTATGTGGATTATAAAAATATTTAAAACTTGTTTCGCTGGTCTTCTTTAGGCTAGCTAAAGAATATGCGCAAGAGAAGAACCATGAGTATGCAGATCAGTTGGAGAGGATTCAGTGTATCCTTCAGGACATTTCCAGCCTTCTAGCCACACCTCGGCCCCAGTATGCTATTGGTAAGTTTTTGTCTATATAGCAGAGTTGCAGTTGTACATAGTCTTCCCAAAATGCTGCATGTCTTAGCAGAATGAACATAATGAAAACTTTAACTCATTTTTCTTGGAGCTGATAATGAACCTTCATTTTGTCTTCAACTTTTCTTGGTTTTGTTTAGATAAGACTGTGGAACCAGGCGTATTTCTATGCTTCCAGTGTTACTCTTTCATGGATTGCATTCGTCTGGGGGACATTCCAGTTTTAAGCAGTTTAAAGCTTGTATGAAGAGTTGAAGCCTTCATTTTAGATCACCAAGATAACCATCATTTCTTTATTTTACTCACTTCCATAACCTTCCTGATCCTTCATCCTGTATTATTACTTTATTTTTTTTAGCACACCAGCAGCCTCCCACCGAGGTAGGGTAACGCGACAAAGGAAAACTTTCACTATTGTTTAGTCACTGTTTTGCCAGATGCTCACTGATCACACAGTTCATCTGATCTCCAAGCCACAGCATCCCCACCACTCATTCAGTGTGTGGCACTGTACTTCACACCTCAGGGTTCATGGCCAGACAACCAGTTGTCCTTAATTTCTTCATAAATCTTACCTTGCTCACATTCCCTTCCGTCAAACACACTCGCACAAGCCTGTTGGATGTCCAGGCCCCTAGCACTCAAAAACCTCTATTACCACTTCCCTCCAAAATTTTGTAGAATGACACCTACCCGTTCTTCCCTCCAACCCAGATTATTATTATTATTATTACAGTTTGGCCATTGCTAATCCAGCAGTCAGTTGTCCGGTTCCATCAGTAATCTGGCACTAATTTCAGCTAGCATAATTTCAAATTTCATCATTGCACTGACGCAGATTTCATCATTATACTGTCTCAGAAATTGTGCATATGGTTGTAAATCCACAGCAGCAAGCCAGTGGAGGAGAAAGCAGTGATGAAAATGAGGAAAATGTAGCAGAAAGAGAGTTTGTGATAGGTTAATTAAGTGTATTCTAACCTAACCGCACTATAATCCGGCAAACTCACTAATCCGGCACACTACAGGTTCCAATGATGCTGGATTAGTGATGGCTGACCTGTACTACTATTATTATTTTTTAATTCAACAGCCATCTCCTGCCAAGGCAAAGTGACCCAAAGAAAGCACATTTACCAACATTCATTCACTTGCTGGCATCACAGTCAGATTATTACTACTATTATTATTGTTATTAAATTTTTTATTAAGTACCTCAGAAGGGTACATTTAAGTTGTTGACTTTATTTTTTTCCTGGGTAAAGGTTAATGCTGCTATTTAGGGGGATATCCTGGTTGCCCAGACAACCACCTTCAAAGCCCAGGCTACTAATATGAAACATTTTTGATCTGTCATCTGTCATCATCCTGTTTCAGTAGTATGTCTTTCATTCTATCAAATGAGACCAAGAAGCTGCTAATAAAACCACAAAAACAATAATCCTGCCCCATGCAGGGCAGGATTATTTTTTTTATACTGTACACCTTCACCGGGCAGACCCATTCTCTTACATCTAGGCCAAAATTTACTGCTCACAGCTTATCTGAGTGAGCTGAGCTCATTACATAGAACTACATGAGGGATCCTGGCGTTAACCCTTTCACTGTTGGTCCCGTAATATTATGGCTTGCAGGCCAGTGTCGGTCCTGTAATACTACGCCAAAATTGTAATGGCTTCCAGTCTTGCAGGAAATAGCTGATAGGCCAACACATGAGAGAATGGGTCTGAGTGGTCAATGTGCGCAGTATAAAAAAAATCCTGCAGCAAGCAGTGCATAATGAAGGAAAAAAAAACAAAACATGTTTTTGGTTTAAAACAGTGACTTTGCTGTGTATATTTGTATGGTATTTATAGCTGCATTCTCATTTTCTTGGTCTCATTTGATAGAATGGAAGATATATTACAGAAATAGAGCTGATTTTGAATGGTTTACAAACTAAAAGTACCTTGAAATTGAGCTCAAAATAGCAGAAATGTTCAATTTTTGCTGATGTTCAAGAGTAAACAAATCATGTCATGCATCCAATATGCATCATCTGGTGGGCCTAATATGTTTTCACAAATGTTTAGTAATGTTTAGTTTAGTGTTTAGTAGACAAATGAGGAAGGACTTGCCACACCACTTGCTCTACTGTACAAGAATGTAGTTTCCTTGGCAATATCCATATCTGTACTTGGCATGATAGAAGAACAAGGTATACTGTATTTATATTTGGCAAGATAGGAGAACAAAGCATATGAATATAGCAGTTTTCATACATCTTCGGTTTTAATGTTGCAAAGGTATCTGATAAACTTATTAAATTCTGCCTTCTGAGCATACAACTATTGTATTACTGATCACTTACTCTGTAGTTCAGGCAGACAGTAACTGACCTTATTCATTTTACATAAGAAAATGCAGCATTGTAGTTTGTGTATACAGCCTCTCCTCACTTAGCAATGTACTTATTTACCGACGACTCAGACTTAATACGGGCTCTCTGACCAGTGTGCGTACCTAAATAACGTATATTAGAGCTGATTTCCTCTATTCTGTTTATTACAATATACAGTATGCTATTAGCATTTAAAAATTATACTAAAAATGTTATAAATGGTGCGAAGGTGACATTAAAACAATATCAGAGATGGTTGACAAACCCACTACCATTATAGTATGCTTCTTAGAAGGAAAGTGTTACCGTGATACATACAAATTGAAAATAATTTCAAAGTGAAATTTTTACTAACATTATTTTGGCAGAATGATCTCTTTATCTTGCTCAGTTTTAATGACTATATTGTATACAGTGTAACCTCGGTTTTCGTTTGTTGTGATTTTCGTCGAATTTGGTTTTCGACTACTTTTTTCATCAAAATATTGTCGTAGTTTTTATTCATCACCTCAGTTTTCATTCACCTTACCGAATGTGTTTGTCTGCTCACACCCACACAAAGCATCCCACGTATGCATTCTGAGTCAGTTTGGATTTGTTTCTCATCGAGTGAACATTACCCCGTGCATTCATACGAAACATTTCATAATAATCTCTTTTTTTTTTTTGTGCTTGTTTATCGAGTGCAACTGCTAAATAAGCCACCATGGGGCCAAAGAAAGTTCCGAGTGCCAGTCCTTTGATAAAGAAAGGAAGAAACACAATAGAATTCACTGGTGGTAGAGGGTGGTAGTGATGGTGGTAGAGGGTGGTAGTGGTAGAGGGTGGTAGTGATGGTGGTAGAGATAACCTCTCCTCCCCCTCCCCTCCTCACCGTCTTCCATATGCCAACAAGAGTCTTCAATAAAGGTAAAAATGATTTAAGTGTTTATTTATCCATTTCATTAGTGCTTTATATTTATTTCTCATTGTTTTCTGTATGTAAAACTATAGTTATTCTCTATAAAATGTATTTTTTGTTAATATTTTTGGTTGTCTGGAATGGATTAATTAGATTTACATTATTTCTCGTGGGAAATATTCCTTCAGTTTTCGTTGAATTCGGTTTCGTCAGACTCTCTGGAACAAATTAAAGACGAAAACCGAGGTACCACTGCACTGATAATAAACATTTTTTATTTGATAAAATTAGTCTGTTTTCATTACAGATGACCCAGAGAAGGAGGCACGCATACGAGAGAAACTTTCTTTCAATCCACGTCACATTATAGAATTAGAAGAGTGGATAGATAAATATAGCTCTTTACTTCCACCCCTCACCAATTTCATTTTACCTGTAAGTTGCTTGTACCTGTATAATGGAATGGAATAGTTCTGTGTTTATGCACCTTAATTGAATGTAGTGTACATGATTTATAATCTAACATTTTTATAGTCTTCCTTTATTTTTTTTTTTTCCAACAAGTTGGCCTTCTCCCACTGAGGCAGGGTGACCCAAAAAGAAAGAAAATCCCCAAAAAGAAAATACTTTCATCATCATTCAACACTTTCACCTCACTAATACATAATCACTGTTTTTGCAGAGGTGTCCAGAACACAACAGTTTAGAAGCATATATGTAGTTGGGGATTTTAATGCTAAAGTGGGTAAAAATGTTGTGGAGGGAATAGTAGGTAAATTTAGGGTGCCAGGGGTAAATGAAAATGGGGAGCCTTTAATTGAGTTGTGTAGAAAGAGGTTTGGTAATAAGTAATACATATTTTATAAAAAAGAGGATAAATAAATATACAAGGTATGATGTAGCACATAATGAAAGTAGTTTGTTAGATTGTGTATTGGTGGATAAAAGGTTGATAGGTAGGCTCCAGGATGTACACGTTTATAGAGGGTCAACTGATGTATCAGATCATTATCTAATTGTAGCTACAGTTAGAGTAAGAGGTAGATGGGATAAGAGGAAAATGGCAACAAGTAAGAGGGAGGTGAAAGTATATAAACTAAGGGAGGAGGAAGTTCAGGTGAAATATAAGCAACTGTTGGCAGAAAGGTGGGCTGGTGCAGGTATGAGTAGTGGGGGGGTTGAAGAGGGTTGGAACAGTTTTAAAAATGCAGTATTAGAATGTGGGGCAGAAGTTTGTGGTTATAGGAGGGTGAGTGCAGAAGGAAAGAGGAATGATTGGTGGAATGATGAAGTAAAGGGTGTGATAAAAGAGAAAAAGGTAGCTTATGAGAGGTATTTACAAAGTAGAAGTGTTATAAGAAGAGCAGAGTATATGGAGAGTAAAAGAAAGGTGAAGAGAGTGCAAAAGGAGAGCTGATGATAGAGTGGGAGAGGTACTGTCAAGAAATTTTAATGAAAATAAGAAAAATTTTTGGAGTGAGTTAAACAAGTTAAGAAAGCCTAGGGAACAAATGGATTTGTCAGTTAAAAACAGAGTAGGGGAGTTAGTAGATGAGGAGATGGAGGTTTTGGGTAGATGGCGAGAATATTTTGAGGAACTTTTAAATGTCAACGAAGAAAGGGAGGCAGTAATTTCATGCACTAGCCAGGGAAGTATACCATCTTTTAGGAGTGAAGAAGAGCACGATGTGAGTGTGGGGGAGGTGCGTGAGGCATTACGTAGAATGAAAGGGGGTAAAGCAGCTGGAACTGACGGGATCATGACAGAAATGTTAAAAGCAGGGGGGAACATAGTGTTGGAATGGTTGGTATTTTTGTTTAATAAATGTATGAAAGAGGGGAAGGTATCTAAGGATTGGCGGAGAGCGTGTATTGTCCCTTTATATAAAGGGAAGGGGGACAAAAGAGATTGTAAAAATTATAGAGGAATAAGTTTACTGAGTATACCAGGAAAAGTGTATGGTAGGGTTATTATTGAAAGAATTAGAGGTAAGACAGAATGTAGAATTGTGGATGAGCAAGGAGGTTTTAGAGTGGGTAGGGGATGTGTAGATCAAGTGTTCACATTGAAGCATATATGTGAGCAGTATTTAGATAAAGGTAGGGAAGTTTTTATTGCATTTATGGATTTAGAAAAAACATATGATAGAGTGGATAGGGAAGCAATGTGGCAGATGTTGCAAGTATATGGAATAAGTGGTAAGTTACTAAATGTTGTAAAGAGTTTTTATGAGGATAGTGAGGCTCAGGTTAGGGTGTGTAGAAGAGAGGGAGACTATTTCCTGGTAAAAGTAGGTTTTAGACTGTCACCATGGATGTTTAACCCTTAAACGGTCCAAAACTTATATATACGTTCACTCGCGCAACGCCCCGAATATTTTGAAAAAAAAAAAAAAAAAAACTTTTTTTTATATAGAAAAAAGAACACCTTTTTCTAAGTGTTATAGAATAAAAAAAAATTTTTAGGGTCAGTACTTACCGAGATATGAGGCCGAGAAGTTGGCACTGGATGCTCATGTGAAAGCAACATCGAGTCCTGCTGCTTGCAGAAGTGTTGCCGATATACCTTCTTTTTATTTTTCATATTATTTTATATAATTTTTATGTTCTCATAATTACAATTTGTAGTAGTTCTTGTCATTTTAAAACCAATCTTTGTTCTGACACTAGTATTAGGTACTGAAATTGTACTCAAATTGTCACAAACACACTGACAGGTGGACATCTACACCGGCCTTGGTCATTTACTATTGTCTTGGAATATAAACAAAGTATTTATAGGTCCTAGCAATGTTTTGGATATGTGGAAGTATATAATAATAATGAGGAGGAGGAGGAGAAGGAGAAGGAGGAGAAGGAGAAGGAGGAGAAGGAGAAGGAGAAGGAGAAGGAGGAGGAGAAGGAGGAGGAGAAGGAGGAGGAGGAGGAGAAGAAGGAGGAGGAGGAGAAGAAGGAGAAGGAGGAGGAGAAGAAGGAGGAGGAGGAGGAGAAGGAGGAGGAGGAGGAGGAGGTGAATAATAATAATAACACATAATAATAATATTAAGTAATAATAATATGTAATAATATGTGTCCCTTCAAGCATGAAAAACAGTCCTCCCCTGACAGTGACATGATAAGGGGAGATAACATCTGATAAGAGCTGATGTTTGACGAGTGTAAACGAGAGTGTGGGAGGGTGCAGCTGATAAGAAAAGATTAGATGACCATCCCCCTCCCTTTGTTTTTGCTGGTACACAAACATTTCTGTCTGTCTATTTGTCTGTTTGTCAAGCTCCCTGTCTATCTGTCTATCCATCTAGCTCTGTCTCAGAGAGAGCCACAAGACTGCATCATCATCTTTACTCACATCTTCAAGCAGAGTATAGCACTTTAGATTTTTTTTTTTTTTCAACAAGTCGGCCGTATCTCACCGAGGCAGGGTGACCCAAAAAGAAAGAAAAAATCCCCAAAAAGAAAATACTTTCATCACCATTCAACACTTTCACCTCACTCACACATAATCACTGTTTTTGCAGAGGTGCTCAGAACACAACAGTTTAGAAGCATATATGTATAAAGATACACAACATATCCCTCCAAACTGCTAATATCCCGAACCCCCTCCTTCAGAGTGCAGGCATTGTACTTCCCATTTCCAGGATACAAGTCCGGCTATATAAAAATAACCGGTTTCCCTAAAACCCTTCACTAAATATTACCCTGCTCACACTCCAACAGATCGTCAGGTCCCAAATACCATTCGTCTCCATTCACTCCTATCGAACACGCTCATGCACGCCTACTGGAAGTCCAAGCCCCTCGCCCACAAAACCTCCCTTACCCCTTCCTTCCAACCTTTTCGAGGACGACCCCTATCCTTCCTTCCTTCTCCTACAGATTTAAATACTCTCCATGTCATTCTACTTTGATCCATTCTCTCTAAATGACCAAACCACCTCAACAACCCCTCTTCAGCCCTCTGACTAATACTTTTATTAACTCCACACCTCCGAATTTCCACACTCCAAATTTTCTGCATAATATTTACACCACACATTGCCCTTAGACAGGACATCTCCACTGCCTCCAACCGCCTCCTCGCTGCTGTGTTCACAACCCCAGCTTCACACCCATATAAGAGTGTTGGCACTACTATACTTTCATACATTCCCTTCTTTGCCTCCATAGATAACGTTTTTTGACTCCACATATACCTCAACGCACCACTCACCTTTTTTCCCTCGTCAATTCTATGATTAACCTCATCCTTCATAAATCCGTCCGCCGACACGTCAACTCCCAAGTATCTGAAAACATTCACTTCTTCCATACTCCTCTTCCCCAGTTTGATATCCAATTTCTCTTTATCTAAATCATTTGATACCCTCATCACCTTACTCTTTTCTATGTTCACTTTCAACTTTCTACCTTTACACACACTCCCAAACTCATCCACTAACCTTTGCAATTTTTCTTTAGAATCTCCCATAAGCACAGTATCATCAGCAAAAAGTAACTGTGTCAATTCCCATTTTGTATTTGATTCCCCATAATTTAATCCCACCCCTCCCAAACACCCTAGCATTTATTTCTTTTACAACCCCATCTATAAATATATTAAACAACCATGGTGGCATTACACATCCCTGTCTAAGACCTACTTTTACCGGGAAGTAGTCTCCCTCTCTTCTACACACCCTAACCTGAGCCTCACTATCCTCATAAAAACTCTTTACAGCATTTAGTAACTTACCACTTATTCCATATACTTGCAACATCTGCCACATTGCTCCCCTATCCACTCTATCATATGCCTTTTCTAAATCCATAAATGCAATAAAAACTTCCCTACCTTTATCTAGATATTGTTCACATATATGCTTCAATGTAAACACTTGATCTACACATCCCCTACCCACTCTGAAACCTCCTTGCTCATCCGCAATCCTACATTCTGTCTTACCTCTAATTCTTTCAATTATAACCCTACCGTACACTTTTCCTGGTATACTCAGTAAACTTATTCTCCTATAATTTTTACAATCTCTTTTGCCCCCCTTCCCTTTATATAAAGGGACTATACATGCTCACCTCCAATCCCTAGGTACCTTCCCCTCTTTCATACATTTATTAAACAAAAGTACCAACCACTCCAACACTATATCCACCCCTGCTTTTAACATTTCTGTCATGATCCCATCAGTTCCAGCTGCTTTACCCTCTTTCATTTTACGTAATGGCTCGCGTACCTCCCCCACACTTACATTCTGCTCTTCTTCACTCCTAAAAGATGGTACACCTCCCTGGCCAGTGCATGAAATTACCGCCTCCCTTTCTTCCTCAGCATTTAAAAGTTCCTCAAAATATTCTCGCCATCTACCTAATACCTCCCTCTCCCCATCTACTAACTCCCCTACTCTGTTTTTAACTGACAAATCCATACGTTCCCTTGGCTGTCTTAACTTGTTTAACTCCAAATGTTTTTCTTATTTTCATTAAAATTTCTTGACAGTGCCTCTCCCACTCTATCATCTGCTCTCCTTTTGCACTCTCTCACCACTCTCTTCACCTTCCTTTTACTCCATATACTCTGCTCTTCTTATACTTCATCATTCCACCAATCACTCCTCTTTCCTCCTGCCCCCACCCTCCTATAACCACAAACTCCTGCCCCACGTTCTAATACTGCATTTTTAAAACTCGTCCAACCCTCTTCAAACCCCCCCACTACTCTTTACACTAGCCCACCTTTCTGCCAATAGTCGCTTATATCTCGTCCGAACTTCCTCCTCCCTTAGTTTATACACTTTCACTTCCCTCCTACTTGTTGTTGCCACCTTCCTCTTGTCCCATCTACCTCTTACTCTAACTGTAGCTACAACTAAATAATGATCCGATATATCAGTTGCCCCTCTATAAACATGTACATCCTGGAGCCTACCCATTAACCTTTTATCCACCAATACATAATCTAACAAACTACTTTCATTACGTGCTACATCATACCTTGTATATTTATTTATCCTCTTTTTCATAAAATATGTATTACTTATTACCAAATCTCTTTCTACACATAGCTCAATTAAAGGCTCCCCATTTACATTTACCCCTGGCACCCCAAATTTACCTACTACTCTCTCCACAACATTTTTACTCACTTCAGCATTGAAATCCCCAACCACAAGTACTCTCACACTTGGTTCAAAACTCCCCATGCATTCACTCAACATTTCCCAAAATCTCTCTCTCTCCTCTACACTTCTCTCTTCTCCAGGTGCATATACGCTTACTATAACCCACTTTTCACATCCAGCCTTTATTTTACTCCACATAATCCTTTAATTAATACATTTATAGTCCCTCTTTTCCTGCCATATCTTATCCTTCAACATTATTGCTACTCCTTTAGCTCTAACTCTACTTGAAACCCCTGACCTAATCCCATTTATTCCTCTCTGCTGAAACTCTCCCACCCCCTTCAACTTTGTTTCACTTAAAGCCAGGACATCCAGCTTCTCATTCATAACATCCACAGTCATCTCTTTCTTATCATTTGCACAACATCCACACACATTCAGACTTCCCACTTTGACAGTTTTCTTCTTCTTATTCTTTTTTAGTAATCTTTACAGGAAAAGGGGTTACTAGCCCATCGTTCCCGGCATTTTAGTTGACTTTTACAACACGCATGGCTTACGGAGGAAAGATTCTTATTCCACTTCCCCATGGATATAAAAGCAAAAGTAATAAGACCAAGAACTATTAGGATAAAATCAAAGAAAACTCAGATGAGTGTGCATAAATAAACGTGCACATGTATGTGTAGTGTGACCTAAGTGTAAGTAGAAATAGCAAGACATAACTGTAATCTTGCATATTTATGAGACAGACAAAAGACACCAGCAATCCTACCATCATGTAAGACAATTACAGGCTTTCGTTTTACACTCGCTTGGCAGGACGGTAGTACCTCCTTGGGTGGTTGCTGTCTACCAACCTCCTAGGTAATTTATACTACGTATACTTGTATTTATGTGTACCTGTGAAACAGAGATAGACAAAGACAGATTGAAAGAGATAGAGACAGATAGACAAAGAGACAGGTAGATGGAGACAACAGATAGAGATAGACAAAGACAGAGATAGACAGATGGAGATAGAGATCGACAGACCCTAAACTTGGGGTTAAGATCACTTTCCTCTTAAAATGAGAAGTGTTAATATGACATTACATCAGTGAATCCTTGGTGTTTGCCGCACTGTTTGCTCTAGCTGGTGCTCAGTTTAACTGGTGTTCCCACAAGGTACTAAGTGGTCCCAGATTTTTTTAATGCTGCGCACACTGAGTGTTAAGACCAATTCTATGCTGACCAGGCATCTCAGGCCAATCGTGCCAAATTTGGAGACAGGAAAAATAAAACCTATACATATACCTTTGGGGTGCTACGCAAGTGAACGTATATATACGTTTGGACCGTTTAAGGGTTAATATACGTATTTATAGATGGGGTTGTAAAAGAAGTAAATGCTAGGGTGTTCAGGAGAGGGGTGGGATTAAATTATAGGGAATTAAATACAAAATGGGAAGTGACAGTTACTTTTTGCTGATGATACTGTGCTTATGGGAGATTCTAAAGAAAACTTACAAAGGTTAGTGGACGAATTTGGGAATGTGTGTAAAGGTAGAAAGTTGAAAGTGAACATAGAAAAGAGTAAGAGTTGACGTGTCAGCAGATTGATTTGTGAAGGATGAGGTTAATCATAGAATTGATGAAGGAAAAAAGGTGAGTGGTGCGTTGAGGTATATGTGGAGACAAAAAATGTTATCTATGGAGACGAAGAAGGGAATGTATGAAAGTATAGTAGTACCAACACTCTTATATGGGTGTGAAGCTTGGGTTGTGAATGCAGCAGCGAGGAGGCGTTTGGAGGCAGTGATGTCCTGTCTAAGGGCAATGTGTGGTGCAAATATTATGCAGAAAATTCGGAGTGTGAAAATTAGGAGAAGGTGTGGAGTTAATAAAAGTATTAGTCAGAGGGCTGAAGAGGGGCTGTTGAGGTGGTTTGGTCATTTCGAGAGAATGGATCAAAGTAGAATGACATGGAGAGCGTATAAATCTGTAGGGGAAGGAAGGCGGGGTAGGGGTCGTCCTCGAAAAGGTTGGAGAGAGGGGGTATAGGAGGTTTTGTGGGCGAGGGGTTTGGGCTTCCAGCAAGCGTGCGTGAGCGTGTTAGATAGGAGTGAATGGAGACAGATGGTATTTGGGACCTGACGAGCTGTTGGAGTGTGAGCAGCGTAATACAGTGGACCCCCGGTTTACGATATTATTTCATTCCAGACGTATGTTCAGGTGCCATTACTGAACGAATTTGTTCCCCTAAGGAATATTGTGAATTAGATTAGTCCATTTCAGACCCCCAAACATACATGTACAAACGCGCTTACATAAACACACTTACATAATTGGTCGCATTGGGAGCTGATCGTAAACCGGGGGTCCACTGTATTTAATGAAGGGATTCAGGGAAACCGGTTATTTTATGTAACCAGACTTGAGTCCTGGAAATGGAAAGTACAATGCCTGCACTCTAAAGGAGGGGTTTGAGATACTGGCAGTTTGGAGGGATATGTTGTGTATTTTTATACGTACAGTGGACCCCCGGTATTCGATATTAATCCATTCCTGAGAGCTCATCGAATACCGAAAATATCGAAAAGCGAATCATATTTCCTCATAAGAAATAATGGAAATCAAATTAATCAGTGCAGGACACCCAAAAGTATGAAAAAAAAAAATTTACTACATGAAATATTAAGTTTAATGCAATAGAATAATTACAATAACAATAAAATAATTGACACTTACCTTTAATGAAGATCTGGTGATGATTGATGGGATGGGAGGAGGGGAGAGGTGTTAGTGTTTAGAAGGGGAATCCCCTTCCATTAGGACTTGGGGCAGCAAGTCCTTTTCCGGGGTTACTTCCCTTCTTCTTTTAATGCCACTAGGACCAGCTTCAGAGTCACTGGACTTCTGTCGCACAACATATCTGTCCATAGAGGCCTGTACCTCTCGTTCCTTTATGACATTCCTAAAGTGTTTCACAACATTGTCAGTGTAATAGTCACCAGCACGGCTTGCAATAGCTGTGTTAGGGTGATTCTTATCAAAGGTTTGCACTTTAAGCCACATTGCACACATTTCCTTAATCTTTGAAGTAGGCAACTTCTTCAATTTCTCTATCCCCTCCTCCGAAGCAGTTTCCTCAAGTGTGGCCTCTTGCTGTTGAAGATGATCTATCAGCTCATCAGTGGTTAGTTCTTCATTGTCCTCCTCCACCAACTCTTCCACATCCTCCCCACTAACCTCCAACCCCAAGGACTTTCCCAATGCCACAATGGATTCCTCAACTGGCATAGGATTCTCAGGGTTAGCCTCAAATCCTTCAAAATCCCTTTCGTCTACACATTCCGGCCACAGTTTTTTCCAAGCAGAGTTCAAGGTCCTCTTAGTCACTCCCTCCCAAGCCGTACCTATAAAGTTTATACAGTTGAGGATATTAAAGTGATCCTTACAAAACTTTTTTAGAGTCAGTTGAGTTTCTGAGGTCACTACAAAGCACCTTTCAAACATAGCTTTAGTGTACAGTTTCTTGAAGTTGGAAATGACCTGCTGGTCCATGGGCTGCAAGAGAGGAGTGGTATTAGGAGGCAAAAACTTGACCTTAATGAAGCTCATGTCCCCACAAAGTCGCTCTGCCAAGTCTGTAGGATGACCAGGGGCATTGTCTAATAACAGGAGGCACTTAAGGTCTAATTTCTTTTCAATTAGGTAATTTTTCACAGCGGGGGCAAATGCATAGTGTGACCAGTCATAGAAAAAGTCCCTAGTGACTAATGCCTTACTGTTTGCCCTCCACATCACACACAAATTAGCCTTGAGGACACTGTTTTTCCTGAACACTCTGGGAATTTCAGAGTGATACACCAATAAAGGCTTCACTTTGCAATCACTACTAGCACTAGCACACATTAACAGAGTAAGCCTGTCTTTCATAGGCTTATGTCCTGGGAGTGCCTTTTCCTCCTGAGTAATGTAGGTCCTGCTTGGCATTTTCTTCCCAAACAGGCCTGTTTTGTTGCAATTAAACACTTGTTCAGGTTACAAGTCTTCACTGTCTATGTAATCCTTGAATTCCTTCACATATTTTTCAGCTGCTTTTTGGTCTGAACTGGCAGCCTCACCATGCCTTACTACACTGTGTATGCCACTACGATTCTTAAATCTTTCAAACCAACCTTTGCTGGCCTTAAATTCACTCACATCAGCACTAGTTGCAGGCAATTTCTTTATCAAATCGTCATGCAACTGCCTAGCCTTTTCACAAATGATCGCTTGAGAGATGCTATCTCCTGCTATCTGTTTTTCATTTATCCACACCAATAACAGTCTCTCAACATTTTCTGACACTTGCGGTCGCTGTTTCGTAATCACAGTTGCACCTTTTGCAAGAACAGCTTCCTTGATTCCCGTTTTCCTGGTCACTATAGTAGAGATGGTTGATTGGGGTTTATTATACAACCTGACCAGCTCCGACACACGCACTCCACTTTTGTACTTTGCAATTAGCTCTTTCTTCATTTCAATAGTCATTAGCACCTTTTTTCTCAAAGGGTTGGCACTAGAAGCTTTCTTGGGGCCCATGGTGACTTATTTTGCAGAAAGAAGCACCAAAAACAGTGATAATATGGATAATATGGAATGTACCGAATGTATCCTTAGATGCACGCACACTGGCTGGCTTGTAAACACTGGCACACACAGGGCAGTTCAGGCCATACGTGGACACGTCTTGTACGAATCGTATCGAATACCGGGTTTTCGATCAGATACCGAGGCAAAATTTTTGCGATATAATGCATCGAATACCGGGGGTCCACTGTATATGCTTCTAAACTGTTGTATTCTGGGCTCCTCTGCAAAAACAGTGATTATGTGTGAGTGAGGTGAAAGTGTTGAATGATGATGAAAGTATTTTCTTTTGGGGATTTTCTTTCTTTTTGGGTCATCCTGCCGCGGTGGGAGACGGCCGACTTGTTGAAAAAAAAAAAACACAACATATCCCTCCAAACTGCCAATATCCCAAACCCTTCCTTTAAAGTGCAGGCATTGTACTTCCCATTTCCAGTATTCAAGTCCGGCTATATAAAAATAACTGGTTTTCCTGAATCCCTTCACTAATTATTACCCTGCTCACACTCCACCTCGTCAGGTCCCAGATACCATTCGTCTCCATTCACTCCTATCTAACATGTTCACACACGCTTGCTGGAAGTCCAAGCCCCTCGCTCACTAAACTTCCTTTACCTCCTTCCTCCAACCTTTTCGAGGACGACCCCTACCCCACCTTCCTTCCCCTACAGATTTATACGCTCTCCATGTCATTCTACTTTGATCCATTCTCTCTGAATGACCAAACCACCTCAACAACCCCTCTTCAGCCCTCTGACTAATACTTTTATTAACTCCACACATCCTAATTTCCACACTCCCAATTCTCTACACAATATTTACACCACACATTGCCCTTAGACACGAAATCTCAACCACCCCCTCGCTGCAGCATTTACAACCCAAGCTTCACACCCATATAAGAGTGTTGGTAACACCATACTTTCATACATTCCCTTCTTTGCCTCCATAAGTAACTTTTTTTGTCTCCACATATACCTCAACGTACCACTCGCCTTTTTCGTTCATCACTTCAATAGTTACCCTCATCCTTCATAAATCCATCTGCTGACATGTCAGCTCCCAAATATCTGAAAACATTCACTTCTTCCATACTCCTCTCCAATTTGATATCCAATTTTTCTTTATCTAAATCATTTGATACCCTCATCACCTTACTGGGTGATGAAAGATTGGATATCAGATTGGAGGGAAAGAGTATGGAGGAGGTGAATGTATTTAGATATTTGGGAGTGGACGTGTCAGCGGATGGGTCTATGAAAGATGAGGTGAATCATAGAATTGATGAGGGGAAAAGGGTGAGTGGTGCACTTAGGAGTCTGTGGAGACAAAGAACTTTGTCCTTGGAGGCAAAGAGGGGAATGAATGAGAGTATAGTTTTACCAACGCTCTTATATGGGTGTGAAGCATGGGTGATGAATGTTACAGCGAGGAGAAGGCTGGAGGCAGTGGAGATGTCATGTCTGAGGGCAATGTGTGGTGTGAATATAATGCAGAGAATTCGTAGTTTGGAAGTTAGGAGGTGTGGGATTACCAAAACTGTTGTCCAGAGGGCTGAGGAAGGGTTGTTGAGGTGGTTCGGACATGTGGAGAGAATGGAGCGAAACAGAATGACTTCAAGAGTGTATCAGTCTGTAGTGGAAGGAAGGCAGGGTAGGGGTCGGCCTAGGAAAGGTTGGAGGGAGGGGGTAAAGGTTTTGTGTGCGAGGGGCTTGGACTTCCAGCAGGCATGCGTGAGCATGTTTGATAGGAGTAAATGGAGACAAATGGTTTTTAATACTTGACGTGCTGTTGGAGTGTGAGCAAAGTAACATTTATGAAGGAATTCAGGGAAACCGGCAGGCTGGACTTGAGTCCTGGAGATGGGAAGTACAGTGCCTGCACTCTGAAGGAGGAGTGTTAATGTTACAGTTTAAAAACTGTAGTGTAAAGCACCCTTCAGGCAAGACAGTGATGGAGTGAATGATGGTGAAAGTTTTTCTTTTTCGGGCCACCCTGCCTTGGTGGGAATCGGCCAGTGTGATAATAATAATAATAATAATAATAATAATAATAATCACCTTACTCTTTTTTATGCTCACTATCAACTTTCTACCTTTACACACACTCCCAAACTCATGAAAGTGTTGAATGATGATGAAAGTATTTTCTTTTTGGGGATTTTCTTTCTGTTTGGGTCACCCTGCCTCGGTGGGAGACGGCCGACTTGTTAAAAAAAAAAAAGTATGTGTAGTATGACCTAAGTGTAAGTAGAAGTAGCAAGACATACCTGAAACTACATACACACATAATTTGTTTGTTGAACTTCTGGAAGTGGGAAATAGTGTTCATAATCTGAAGGATGGGTGAGGAGATGCTGTTCAAAGGGTCATTTGAATTGTGATGTCCATGTGTTTATGGCAAGTCCACTGTTTGAGTGATTGTATTTCCTTTCGGTTACCCTACCTTGGTGCGAAATGGCTACGTGATCAAAAATATATTGTAATCTGAATGATAATTTATTTTCATACACTTTGGTGTACTAATTGAATGTTAAACCATAATTTAACTCAGTTAATTAATCACGATGGTCTACTCTCACATATGGTATTCTGGGCAACTCTTGTAATGTCAAAGCTTTTATGCTAAGATTAAAAAATGGTTAACTCCTTGAAGAAGAAATTAACCTTAATGTAACTATATATATACATGAAACCTCTTTTACTATGCAGGGTGGAGGGCGTGTGAGTGCATATTTGCATGTTGCACGCACAGTGTGTCGGCGAGCTGAGAGAACTGTTGTTCCTCTCATCTTTGAGGGATTAGTTGATGAACAGGTTATAATTTATATTAACAGGTAAGTCTGCCTATCTATATTTTTGGTGCCTTTTTTCCACTAGGAGCTACCTATGTTGTGGGGTTTGTGAAACAAAAGAATTTTACATGCTTATTTAGCTATTATAAAAGTGAGGCACAACTTGCATTGAGAAACAAGAATGTAACAGAATATTGATAATTGTTCTCAGCAAGCACATAGTTAAATGAAATATGAAACATATCACAATTTTTTTTTTTAATGCACATGTTAAGGGCAATATGGAGGTTGTAAAAATTAGAAAAATGATTGCATAAAGTATAATACTGTGACCAAAGCCAGATTGACATAAATGAGGATAATAAGGACACTTTTTTTTACCCCTCCCTCCCCAAAGCATTTCTGTATGCATTTACCTTTTGTGTAGGGATATTTGATGATGCCATAAGCTGTAATGGTTGGGTTTTCCATACTAGAGATACCATAATCAAGAAGAAGAGATTCTCCACATGTTTGACATAATGTACATTGAAACGTAACACCATATTTTCCCCTAACCTTTGGAAACTGTTTGTAAGTTTAAAATTAAATACAAATTTCATATATGGGAATAGTAATATCTTAATTTTGATATAAATCTTGCAGGAATAGAAAATGTAGGATTTCAGTGAGTTGGATGTATTTTATTTGTCTCTCCTAATCCTTTTGTTACTTATAATACTCCTGTTATTACTTCACTAATGCTCCATTTGTTACTTCCCATACTCTTCTTGTTACCAAAAACTTCTATTGTTACTCTGACACACTTTTTATTATTCTCTTCTGTTATTTATTACAGACTGAGCGACTACCTTTTCACAATTGCAAGATATGCATCTTTCCTTGATGGTAACAAGGAAACCATATATATCCGACCACAGCCACATAAATCCTTGAGGAAGAAAGAGCGACTTATTTCTGAAAATCAAGAAATAATCCAAAACGATGGTTGAAGGTCATTAAAGAACTTTCTAATGAAAATGTAGTTTCAGTATCAAAATTATTAATCAGGGTACTTTTGTGAGTATTCTGAATGGTGAATGATTGTAAAATATATAAGTAGATGAAGGAAGATATTTAAAGCTTTTTGTATTTTTTATAAAGTAGTGACATAAGCCTTATCCAATTATACTTTACATGTAATAGTGTAAATTGAATTTAAACATAAATTAAATACATAATTTTTTTTAAGTGCTCATATTGAAATCAGTAATGGTGATAAATGTACTGATTTAACTTTTCTTCCATTAGTATTTGTGTAAAATATGATATGTCCAGAATGAAAAAAGTATTCAGGGAGGTAGGTACTGTATAGAGGTTAGTTGAAAAATTAAGACTTTTTCATTGGTATAAACAATGTATATACAGTATGTGATAGTATTTATTATGTCTAACATTAGCCTCATAAAAATTTTAAGAGACAAGGTTTTTGACTTTCCAGCATATGGTGGTGATGACCATTTCTGCATTTTTTCTGTAAAGTAAAAAGTCAGTCATAATATTATATCTAAAACAACTTAAAACAAACCCACAAATTGGAAATGAAGACTGGATAATGTTTTGGTCCACTCTGGACCATTATTAAGTAAAAAAAAAAAGTCAGAAAGTTAGGGCAACAGGTGATTAAAAACAGCCGAGATAAGGTTAAGTCACAGGTGATCTAATCATTTAACAGTGTACTGGGAGAAGCAAGTATCTACAGAAGCAAGACCACAGCTGTTATCATGTTCATGGGGAGGTGCTAAACCTGTAGGGATCACAGAACACTTGGATAATAGGAAGCAATCAGTTGATCTAAGGAACTGGTTGCTCCAGTTCCATAGATAAGAGATCTTTGCACCCCCTTGAAGGAAAATGGTGTTAAGATAATTTAAATTAGAAAAGCAGGAAGGCAAAGTACAATAGTCTTCATGGAGTGGGTTTATATATTATAGGAGAGGACATCTTAGGGTTATCATTCCAACAAAAACATGGGTTACTAATAGGTCCTTTCCGAAGATGTGATCAACAATAGACTACTAATTCCTAAGTACATACAGTGGACCCTCGGTTTTCGTAATTAATCTGTTCCAGAGAGATTAAACCTAAATCTGACGATTTCCAAATTAATTTTCCCCATAAGCAATAATGTAAATCCAATTAATCCGTTCCAGACACCCAAAAGTATTAAAAAAAAATATTTTTTTACATGAAATATACATTTCCCTACACACAAAACAATGAGACATGCAGAATAAAACGATAATAAAATGACACCTTTATTGAAGACTTGTTGAGTGATGAGACAGGAGGAGGGAAGAGGATGGAGGTGAACTGTTTGGAAGGGGAATCCCCCTCCATAAGGACTTCCGGGGTTACTTCCCTAATTTGTTTTTTAATGCCACTAGGACCAACTTGAGTCACTGGAACCCTGTCGCTCAAAAAAGTGTTCCAGAGAGGTCTGTTTCCGGTGTATGTTAGGAATTCTGGCGGCGGCAGGGGAGTGTGTTGGGAGACAGAACAAGATAGTCCTTCAATATCAGCTCTACGGCTTATTCATCTAGCACAGTTCATCTTATATGACATAATAAACAGTATTAATAACACAGAAACATGATATATACTCTAGAATGAATAGAATATGGCATTAGGAATGTCACGAGTGGTGGTGTATTGTTTGTTGTTGGGTGTATAAGGGCCACTGAAAGATGAGCCTTACATAGTGGTGGTGATGGCGGCAGCAGAAGCGGCAGTGTTAGTCAGTAGCCTTGTATACCTCCAACAACATTGGAGGAGTCAGTTTCATGCTATCCTTTTTCTATCGATTAATTGTTAAACTTACTTGCTACACTGTTAACGCTACACTATATCACTGGCTGACGCTATAGCCATTATCTACTCCTGCTGCTTTAGTATCATACATATCTCAGAATCACTGAAGAAGGCACATTCTCCCCTCTCTCTCAGCCCTTTACCAAAGGGCTGGCTGGCACTAGGAACTTTCTTTGGGCCCATGGTGGCTTATTTAGCAGTTACAAGCACTAAAAAGAATGGAATAATATGAAATGTATGAAAGTGTGGGATCGTCCTCACTGGCTGATAAACAATGGCACATTGGCTGTAAATGGTGTTGGGCCGCTCAGGCTGTGCAGACACGTTCAGGACGAATGACTATTACCGAGTTTAATGACGATCATCGAGCCAATATTTTGACGAAAAATTTTTACTGTTTCTCAAAAATACAAAATCTGATGATTACAAAATCCGGGGGTTCACTGTACCTATTTACTGCTGTTTCAACACTGGCAGCAAGTGTAAGGAGACTTGCCCATGTGTCCCACCTCTCCCTTGGAAATATAATCTGGATCTTTTCAGTTGAGTCAGATGCACCACCACTAAACTCCAGGAAGCCTGTAAATGTAATACAGTACGACTTGTCCTGTCTTTCACAATCAGTTCAATGCTTGGACACACAGATGTGCATCCAGGCATTGGAGCTGGGATCCTGGGGAATATGTACAATGAGTATATCGATCTTAAACTGTTATATTACATTTCATTACATTCATGATGGGATGGAGAGGGGGGGAGATTTCTTAACTCAGAGATCAGAGCAGGTACAATTCCCTGAAGAGGAGCCCCTCACTTGTGTCAAGAAACCTCCAATAAGGGAAATTGAGTAATGTTATTGCCTAGCCCAAGGTATTGCACTCTGCTAGTACTGTGCTGTCCTATACTATTTTAATGATATATGAATGTAGCAGCCATCAGCAGCTAAATGTATGTAGGGTTAGTTAAAAGCAAATGTAAATTAATTATATTCAATTATATTCATGGTGAAGCTCTACATTTATAAGAGTTAGGCAGTGCCTGGGGAATAGGAGGTAAGAAAGTTTGTTTGAAGGAGTATTTTCAGTTCCTGGGACTTGAGTCATTCACCAGTACAGTATAAATTGTTTGTGGGGAAACACTTAAATCTGAGGGGTCATATAGTGCCTGATAAACAGAGGTAATAGTTGAATCAAGGTCCCTTCACTGTTATTTATATTTTTTAACATGCTGGTCATTTTCCACCAAGGCAGGGTGATCCTGCCCCCCCCCCCCCAAAAAAAAAAAAAATCATTCACACTATCACTGTCTTTGCAGAGGCACGCAGATATAACACTTTAGATGTCACACTATACAACAGATATCCCAAACCCCTCCTTTATAGTGCAGGCATTGTACTTCCCACCTCCAGGACTCGAAGTCCAGCTAGCCTGTTTCCCTTTATCCCTTCACAAAATATTACCCTGCTCACACTCCAAGAGCTCAAGTCCCAGAAACCATTCATCTTCACTCCTAACATGCTAACGTATGCCTGCTGTATGTCCATGCCCCTTGCACACAAAGCCTCTTTTACCCCCCTCCGTCCATTCTTTCCTAGGACGACCCCCTACCCCTCATTCCTTCCACCTCAGATCTATACACCCTCCAAGTCATCCTATTTTGCTCCATCCTTTCTAAACGACCAAACCACCTTAACAACCTCTCCTCAGCCCTCTGAACAATACTTTTAGTAAGTCCACACCTAATTTCCACACTACAAAACCTCTGCATAATATTTACATCACATTGCCCTCAGACATGACATCTCCACTGCCTCCAGCCTCCTCCTTGCTGCAATATTCACAGGCCATGTTTCACATCCACATAAAAGAGTTGGTACCACTATACTCTTATACATTCCCTTTGCCTCCATGAATAACTATTTTTTTTTTTTTTTTATTATCACACTGGCCGATTCCCACCAAGGCAGGGTGGCCCGAAAAAGAAAAACTTTCACCATCATTCACTCCATCACTGTCTTGCCAGAAGGGTGCTTTACACTACAGTTTTTAAACTGCAACATTAACACCCCTCCTTCAGAGTGCAGGCACTGTACTTCCCATCTCCAGGACTCAAGTCCGGCCTGCCGGTTTCCCTGAACCCCTTCATAAATGTTACCCTGCTCGCACTCCAACAGCACGTCAAGTATTAAAAACCATTTGTCTCCATTCACTCCTATCAAACAGGCTCACGCATGCCTGCTGGAAGTCCAAGCCCCTCGCACACAAAACCTCCTTTACCCCCTCTCTCCAACCTTTCCTAGGCCGACCCCTACCCCGCCTTCCTTCCACTACAGACTGATACACTCTTGAAGTCATTCTGTTTCGCTCCATTCTCTCTACATGTCTGAACCACCTCAACAACCCTTCCTCAGCCCTCTGGACAACAGTTTTGGTAATCCCGCACCTCCTCCTAACTTCCAAACTACGAATTCTCTGCATTATATTCACACCACACATTGCCCTCAGACATGACATCTCCACTGCCTCCAGCCTTCTCCTCGCTGCAACATTCATCACCCATGCTTCACACCCATATAAGAGCGTTGGTAAAACTATGCTCTCATACATTCCCCTCTTTGCCTCCAAGGACAAAGTTCTTTCTCTCCACAGACTCCTAAGTGCACCACTCACTCTTTTCCCCTCATCAATTCTATGATTCACCTCATCTTTCATAGACTCATCCGCTGACACGTCCACTCCCAAATATCTGAATACATTCACCTCCTCCATACTCTCTCCCTCCAATCTGATATTCAATCTTTCATCACCTAATCTTTTTGTTATCCTCATAACCTTACTCTTTCCTGTATTCACCTTTAATTTTCTTATTTTGCACACCCTACCAAATTCATCCACAAATCTCTGCAACTTCTCTTCAGAATCTCCCAAGAGCACAGTGTCATCAGCAAAGAGCAGCTGTGACAACTCCCACTTTGTGTGTGATTCTTTATCTTTTAACTCCACGCCTCTTGCCAAGACCCTCGCATTTACTTCTCTTACAACCCCATCTATAAATATATTAAACAACCACGGTGACATCACACATCCTTGTCTAAGGCCTACTTTTACTGGGAAATAATTTCCCTCTTTCCTACATACTCTAACTTGAGCCTCACTATCCTCGTAAAAACTCTTCACTGCTTTCAGTAACCTACCTCCTACACCATACACTTGCAACATCTGCCACATTGCCCCCCTATCCACCCTGTCATATGCCTTTTCCAAATCCATAAATGCCACAAAGACCTCTTTAGCCTTATCTAAATACTGTTCACTTATATGTTTCACTGTAAACACCTGGTCCACACACCCCCTACCTTTCCTAAAGCCTCCTTGTTCATCTGCTATCCTATTCTCAGTCTTACTCTTAATTCTTTCAATAATAACTCTACCATACACTTTACCAGGTATACTCAGCAGACTTATCCCCCTATAATTTTTGCACTCTCTTTTATCCCCTTTGCCTTTATACAAAGGAACTATGCATGCTCTCTGCCAATCCCTAGGTACCTTACCCTCTTCCATACATTTATTAAATAATTGCACCAACCACTCCAAAACTATATCCCCACCTGCTTTTAACATTTCTATCTTTATCCCATCAATCCCAGCTGCCTTACCCCCTTTCATTTTACCTACTGCCTCACGAACTTCCCCCACACTCACCACTGGCTCTTCCTCACTCCTACAAGATGTTATTCCTCCTTGTCCTATACACAAAATCACAGCTTCCCTATCTTCATCAACATTTAACAATTCCTCAAAATATTCCCTCCATCTTCCCAATACCTCTAACTCTCCATTTAATAACTCTCCTCTCCTATTTTTAACTGACAAATCCATTTGTTCTCTAGGCTTTCTTAACTTGTTAATCTCACTCCAAAACTTTTTCTTATTTTCAAGAAAATTTGTTGATAACATCTCACCCACTCTCTCATTTGCTCTCTTTTTACATTGCTTCACCACTCTCTTAACCTCTCTCTTTTTCTCCATATACTCTTCCCTCCTTGCATCACTTCTACTTTGTAAAAACTTCTCATATGCTAATTTTTTCTCCCTTACTACTCTCTTTACATCATCATTCCACCAATCGCTCCTCTTCCCTCCCGCACCCACTTTCCTGTAACCACAAACTTCTGCTGAACACTCTAACACTACATTTTTAAACCTACCCCATACCTCTTCGACCCCATTGCCTATGCTCTCATTAGCCCATCTATCCTCCAATAGCTGTTTATATCTTACCCTAACTGCCTCCTCTTTTAGTTTATAAACCTTCACCTCTCTCTTCCCTGATGCTTCTATTCTCCTTGTATCCCATCTACCTTTTACTCTCAGTGTAGCTACAACTAGAAAGTGATCTGATATATCTGTGGCCCCTCTATAAACATGTACATCCTGAAGTCTACTCAACAGTCTTTTATCTACCAATACATAATCCAACAAACTACTGTCATTTCGCCCTACATCATATCTTGTATACTTATTTATGCTCTTTTTCTTAAAATATGTATTACCTATAACTAAACCCCTTTCTATACAAAGTTCAATCAAAGGGCTCCCATTATCATTTAGACCTGGCACCCCAAACTTACCTACCACACCCTCTCTAAAAGTTTCTCCTACTTTAGCATTCAGGTCCCCTACCACAATTACTCTCTCACTTGGTTCAAAGGCTCCTATACATTCACTTAACATCTCCCAAAATCTCTCTCTCTCCTCTACATTCCTCTCTTCTCCAGGTGCATACACGCTTATTATGACCCACTTTTAGAGATGATTTTGATTGGTTTTAGCACTGGAAATGGCGTGAAACTGAGCTCAAAGTAGCAGAAATGTTAAATTTTTGCCGATATTCAAGAGTAAACAAACGACCTCACACGTCTAATACACGTCAGCTGGTGGGTCTAATATACATCCACAAATGCATCCAACCTTTACTTTAATCCACATAATTCTTGAATTTACACATTCATATTCTCTTTTCTCCTTCCATAACTGATCATTTCTCTCTCTCTCCTCTAACAGGTTACTGCTACCCCTTCCTTTGCTCATATTCTCTTTTCTCCTTCCATAACTCTCTCAGATACTCCAGGTTTAATCCCATTTATTTCCCCCCACTGAAACTCCCCTACCCCCTTCAGCTTTGTTTCGCTTAGGGCCAGGACATTCAACTTCTTTTCATTCATAACATCAGCAATCATCTGTTTCTTGTCATCCGCACTACATCCACGCACATTTAAGCATCCCAGTTTTATAAAGTTTTTCTTCTTCTCTTTTTTAGTAAATGTCTACAGGAGAAGGGGTTACTAGCCCATTGCTCCCGGCATTTTAGTCGCCTCATACGACACGCATGGCTTACGGAGGAAAGATTCTTTTCCACTTCCCCATGGATAATAGAAGAAATAAAGAAGAACAAGAGCTATTTAGAAAAAGGAGAAAAACCTAGATGTATGTATATATATATATGCATGTGCGTGTCTGTGAAGTGTGACCAAAGTGTAAGTAGGAGTAGCAAGATATCCCTGTTATCTAGCGTGTTTATGAGACAGAAAAAGAAACCAGCAATCCTACCATCATGCAAAACAGTTACAGGTTTCTGTTTCACAGTCATCTGGCAGGACGGTAGTACTTCCCTGGGTTACCTGGAGGTTATTCCGGGGATCAACGCCCCCGCGGCCCAGTCCACGACCAGGCCTCCTGGGTGGTTGCTCTCTACCAACCTACTACCTACAATAACATTATTTGTCTCCACAAATACCTCAATGCACCACCCACCATTTTTCCTTCATCAGTTCTATGGTTTGCCTCATCCTTCATAAACCCATCTGTAATAAAGTTGGTAGAATTACTGACAATATGTAAAGTAAAAGGACACAAGTGTAACTAATGTGACATTTTATTGTGGCAACGTTTCGCTCTCCAGGAGCTTTATCAAGCCATTACAAACAATACATGGACACAGAGGGTATATATATATAGGCTCAGAGTGAGGTGCAATACTAGTGGTGGTGGTGGTAGTAGTAGTAGTAGTAGTAGTGACAAAAGTTGTAGTAGTAGTAGTAATACAATATGGTAGAGCAATTAATTCGTACATGAGTAAAAGGATATAAAAGCTATTACTTGGGTAACATAAAAATAGGTTGGACAAATATAGACTGGATAGAGGCAGCCTGTTTCAGTGTTCACTCTCTGTAATGTGCTTTGTGTAGTATAACAGGAGAGACTATGTGATGGCAGGGTTTACTGTTTTCAGGAGGATTCTTGCTAAGACTTCAGAGATGGTGAAGCTGCTGTTGTTTTGTTTAATTGTATTCGAAACAGCGATCAGTGCTGATTCGAGGCACTTGCATCTGCGGAAATTAGTTTCTTTGATCACTAATTGGGCGTCTCTGAATTTCACGAGATGATTGGTGGAATTTCGGTGTTGTACACAGGCGTTGTTCAAGTTATCATTCCTACATGTCCTCGTTGAGGCGGGTGTCGAGGTTTCGTGCTGTTTCGCCTACGTAAATCTTGTCACAGCCTCCACAGGGTATAGTGTAAACTCCTGCGTTGACTGGTTCGTGGTGCTTTGATTTTGTCCTGGTTAGATCCTTTATTGAAGTGCTAGAAGCGATAGCGACTCTGGTGTTAGCATGTGAAAGTACTTTAGAAACGTTCAGTGCAACCTGGCTGTTGGGAAGAATTATAACTTCGTTGGGAGTGGTGTTGGTGCGTGGAGAATTAATGATCTGAAGAGCATTAATGAAGAGCAGCTTCACCATCTCTGAAGTCTTAGCAAGAATCCTCCTGAAAACAGTAAACCCTGCCATCACATAGTATCTCCTGTTATACTACACAAAGCCCATTACAGAGAGTGAACACTGAAACAGGCTGCATCTATCCAGTCTATATTTGTCCAACCTATTTTTATGTTACCCAAGTAATAGCTTTTATATCCTTTTACTCATGTACGAATTAATTGCTCTACCATATTGTATTACTACTACAACTTTGGTCACTACTACTACTACTACTACTACTACTACTACTACTACTACTACCACTACCACCACTAGTATTGCACCTCACTCTGAGCCTATATATACCCTCTGTGTCCATGTATTTTGTAATGGCTTGATAAAGCTCCTGGAGAACGAAACGTTGCCACAATAAAATGTCACATTAGTTGCACTTGTGTCCTTTTACTTTACATAAACCCATCTGCCAACAAGTTTACTCCCAAATACTCCCTCCAATCTGATATCAATTTTTTTGTCTGATACTCTCATCACCTTACTATTATCTATGTACATTTTCAACTTCCTTCCTTTACACACCCTCCAAAACTCATCCACTAACCTTTGCAACTTCTCTTCTGAATCTCCCAAAAGGAAAGTATCATCAGCAAAAAGTAACTGTGTCATCTCCCATTCTGTATTTTTCTTATAATTTAATCCCACCCCTCTCCAACACCCTAGCATTTACTTCTCTTATAACCCCATCTATAAATATGTTAAACAAGCATGCTGACATTACACATACCTGTCTAAGACCTACTTTTACTGGCAAGTAATCTCCCTCTCTCCTATATACCCTAACCTGAGCCTCACTATCCTCATAAAAACTCTTTACAGCATTTAGTAACTTAATACTTATTCCATACACTTTTAACATCTGCCACATTGCACCCCTATCCACCCTATCATATGCCTTTTCTAAAGCCATAAAAGGAACAAAAACTTTCCTACCTTTATCTAAATATTGTTCACTTATATGCTTCAGTAAACACTTGGTCTACACATCCCCTTCCCCTTCTAAAAACTCCTTGATCATCTGCAATCCTGCTCTCTGTCTTAGCTCTAATTCGTTCAATAATAACCCTGCCAATACTAACCCCTTCAATAATAACCCTACCAATAATAACCCTTTCAATAATAACCCTATTCAGCAGGCTTATTCCCCTATAATTTTTATGCTCTTTGGTTCCCCCTATATTTATATAAAAGAACTATGCATGCTCTCTGCCATACATTTATTGAACAAAAGTACTAACCACTCCAAAACTATATTCTCCCCTGCTTTTAACATTTCTGTCATGATCTCAATTCCAGCCTCTTTATCTCCTTTCATTCTACCCAGTACCTCACGCACCTCCCCCATACTTACATTCAGGTCCTCTTCACACCTGAAAGTTGCTACACCTCCCTGGCCAGTGCATAAAATTACTGCCTCCCTCCCTCCATCGACATTTAACCCCTTGATTGTCGCAACCCCAAATCCTGAGGTCTCCTGGTGTCGCAAAATTTCTCAAAAAAAAAAAAAAAAAAAAAAAATCTTATGAAATGATAGAGGATCTTTTCCCGATTGTAATGACACCAAAAGAATGAAATTTGATGGAAAACTTATGGAATTACGCTCTCACGAAGATAGCGACCTCAACGGTTTACAAATCGGCAATTTTGCCCACTTTGAGCCCTATTTTCGGCTAATTCCGTTGTTCCAGTCGACCAAACTCATAACTATTTCTTTAGAGCTCCATTTGTTCTATCGACCGAGTACAGGAAACTGCCCATTTACCAATTTCAACTACCCAATAACATGGTCAAAAATTTGCAATTTGGCCAATTTCATGCAAATTAAAAAATATGCCAATTTCAAAATAGGGTCCAGAATGAACAATGCAGACATTCCTGGCTCTAAATTAACATTTTCTTTGTTCATCAGTCACATCTCCAGGCCCCTCTGATATTACTCTTGCTTTCTATTTTGAATTTTTATTCAAACAAAAAATAGAAGATTTACTGTTATGCAGACTACTGCAATATTGTAATACAGTGGATCCCTGGCTTACGATATTATTTCATTCCAGAAGTATGTTCAGGTGCCATAACTGAACGAATTTGTTCCCATAAGGAATATTGTGAATTAGATTAGTCCATTTCAGACCCCCTAACATACACGTACGAACGCACTTACATAATTGGTCGCATTGGGAGCTGATCGTAAAGCGGGGGTCCACTGTAATTGTATAAATAATGTCAACTCATTCATGACTGCATATTAGAATGGCTAGTTGGACATTTATTGGACAATGACATCACTTGTTTACTTTTGAACATTGGCAAAAATCAAACATTTCCCATACTTTGAGCTCCATTTTGAGGTTCTTTTCATAGTAAAACCAATCAAAATCACCTCTATTTCTGTAATATGTTTACCCATCTATCAAATGAGACCAAGAAAACGAGAATACAACCATAAATACTATATGAAAATACACCACAAAGTCGGCGTTTTAATAAAAAAAAAAAAAAGTTTTTTTTTTCTCATTATGCACTGCATGCTGCAGGATTTTTTTTATATGGTGCACACTGACCACACAGGCCCATTCTCTCACATGTGGGCATATCAGCTTTCTCCTGCTTGATTTGAAGCCGCTAGAATTTATGAGTATATATACGTCAAACACGGTGCTCGTAAGACGTATATATACGACCGAAACAGTCAAAGGTTTAGCAGTTCCTTAAAATATTCCTGCCATCTTCCCAATACTTCCAGCGCCTCATCTACTACTCCTCTATTCTGCTTTTAACTGTCAAATCAATTTTTTTTCCCTAGGCTTTCTTAACCTATTTATCTCGCTCCAAAACTTTCTTATTCTCAGCAAAATTTGTTGACAGCACCTCTCCCACTCTATCATTTGTCTCCTTTTGCACTCCCTCACCACTCTCTTCACCTATCTTTTACTCTTCCTCCTGCCTTATATCACTTTTTTTTTAACACATAGCCGTTTCCCACCGAAGCAGGGTGACCCAAAAAGAAAGAAAACTACTTTCATCATCATTCAACACTTTCACCATCACTCATACATAATCACTGTCTTTGCAGAGGCGCTCAGATACAATATCCCAAACCCCTCCTTTAAAGCACAGGCATTGTACTTCCCATTTCTAGGACTCGAGTCCAGCTAACCGGTGAATCCCTTCTCAAAATATTAACCTGCTCATACTCCAACAGCTTGTCAGGTCCCAAAAACCATTCGTCTCCATTCACTTCTATGTAACACGCTCGTGCATGCTTGGTGGAAGTCCAAGCCCCCCTCCCTCCAACCTTTTTGAGGATGACCCCTACCACGCCTTCCTTCTCCTACAGATTTATACGCTCTCCAAGTCATTCTAGTTTGTTCCATTCTTTCTAAATGGCCAAACCACCTCAACAATCCCTCTTCAGCTCTCTGACTAATAATTTTTAGTACTCGTAATTTCCACACTCTGAATTCTCTGCATAATACTATTTACACCACGTTGCCCTCAGACACAACATCTCCACTGCCTCCAGCTGCCTCCTCGCCGCAGCATTTACAACCCAAGCTTCACACCCATATAAGAGTGTTGGTACCGCTATACTTTCGTACATTCCCTTCTTTGCCTTCATGGATAATTTTTTTTTTCTCCACAGATACCTCAATGCAGCACTCGACTTTTTTCCTTCATCAGTTCTATGGTTAACGTCATCTTTCATAAACCCATCCGCTGACAAGTCAACTCCCAAATATCTGAAAACAAAGGTGCTTTGAAGTGACCTTGGACACTGAATTGACCCTAAGAGAGTTCTGGAGGAATCACTTCAGTATCCTGCATTGCATAAGCCCTATAGGTAAATGCTTGGCAGGGAGTGATTTCCAGGACTTTGAACTCTGCTTGGAGAAAATTGTGGCCAGAATGTGTTCAAGAGAAGGATTTTGAAGAGTTTGAGGCTGACCCTGACCCTGTCGACCCTCTGTCTGTCGTGAAATCTATTGTGGCTTTGCAGACGTCCATGGGGTTGGATGTGAGTGGTGAGGATGTGGAAGAGTTGGTGGAGGACCACAGGGAAGAGCTAACCACTGAAGAGCTGCAAGACCTTCATCTGCAACAGCAACAGACCACAGCTGAGGAAATTGCTTGAGGAGGAGGAGAAAGAGAGAGGGAAGAATGTGCCTTCTTCAGTGATTAAGGACATTTGTGCAAAGTGGAGGGAAGTGCAAAGTTTTGTGAAGAAATATCATCCAGACCAAGCTCAAACAAGCCATATCTGCAACATGTTCAGTGACAAAACCTTGTCCCACTTCAGGCAAATCTTAGAGACTCCAGAAACAGGCCTCTGGACAGTTTTTTGTGCGACAGGAGTGCAGTGACTCTCAAGCTGGTCCTAGTGCCAGTAAAAAACAAAGAAGGGAAGTATCCCCAGAGAGGGACTTGATACCTGAAGTCCTTATGGAGGGGGATTCCCCCTTCCAAACAATAAGCTCTCCTCTCTCTTCCCTCCTTGGCTACTTCAATATGCCAACAAGAGTTTTCAATAAAGGTATGTAATGTTCAGTTATTAAAATTTGTGCTTTATATTTATTTCTCATTGTTTTCTGTATGTAAAACTATAGTTAATCCTTAAAAAATGTATTTTTTGTTAATATTTTTGGGTGTCTGGAATGGATTAATTTTTTTTTTTTTTTCAACAAGTCGGCCGTCTCCTGCCGAGGCAGGATGACCCAAAGAGAAAGAAAATCCCCAAAAAAGAAAATACTTTCATCATCATTCAACACTTTCACCTCACTCACACATAATCACTGTTTTTGCAGAGGTGCCCAGAATACAACAGTTTAGAAGTATATCTGTATAAAAATACACAATATATCTCTCCAAACTGCCAATATCCCAAACCCCTCCTTTAGAGTGCAGGCATTGTACTTCCCATTTCCAGGACTCAAGTCCGGTTATATAAAATAACCGGTTTCCCTGAATCCCTTCATTAAATATTACCCTGCTCACACTCCAACAGACCGTCAGGTCCCAAATACCATTTGTCTCCATTCACTCCTATCTAACACACTCACGCACGCTTGCTGGAAGTCCAAACCCCTCGCCCACAACACCTCCTTTACCCCCTCCCTCCAACCTTTTCGAGGACGACCCCTACCCCGCCTTCCTTCCCCTACAGATTTATACGCTCTCCATGTCATTCTACTTTGATCCATTCTCTCTAAATGACCAAACCACCTCAACAAACCCTCTTTAGCCCTCTGACTAATACTTTTATTAACTCCACACCTTCTCCTAATTTCCACACTCCGAATTTTCTGCATAATATTTACACCACACATTGCCCTTAAACAGGACATCTCCACTGCCTCCAACCGCCTCCTTGCTGCAGCATTGACAACCCAAGCTTCACACCCATATAAGAGTGTTGGTACTACTATACTTTCATACATTCCCTTCTTTGCCTCCATAGATAACATTTTTTGCCTCTAAATATACCTCAGTGCACCACTCACCTTTTTTCCTTCATCAATTCTATGATTAACCTCATCCTTCATAAATCCATCCACTGACACGTCAACTCCCAAATAATTGAAAACATTCACTTCTTCCATACTCCTCCTCCCCAATTTGATATCTAATTTTTATCTAAATCATTTGATACTCTCATCACCTTACTCTTTTCTATGTTCACTTTCAACTTTCTACCTTTACACACATTCCCAAATTCGTCCACTAACCTTTCCTTTGCAATTTTTCTTTAGAATCTCCCATAAGCACAGTATCATCAGCAAAAAGTAACTGTGTCACTTCCCATTTTGTATTTAAGTCCCCTTAATTTAATCCCACCCTCTCCCGAACACCCTAGCATTTACTTCTTTTACAACCCCATCTATAAATATATTAAACAACCATGGTGACATTACACATCCCTGTCTAAGACCTACTTTTACCGGGAAGTAGTCTCCCTCTCTTCTACACATCCTAACCTGAGCCTCACTATCCTCATAAAAACTCTTTACAGCATTTAGTAACTTACCACCTATTCCATACACTAATTCATTAATTCTTATGGGAAATATTACTTCGGTTTTCGGCCTTTTCGAATTTAGGCCAACCTTCTGGAACGGATTACAGCCGAAATTTGGAGTTCCACTGTTGAAGTGAGTGGAGAGGGTTGCTTTGAACCTATTCTTCATTCTTTTCATTCCGTCACACTGAGGATTATTTTTTGCGCAAGTCCTTATTTTTGCCTCATTGTCTCAAACTGATCAAATCATTGATTTTCTAACACTAAACACTTGTGCCGTCTCCATCACGTGTGCGTCACCATTCAGGTTCTCGACTATCTCCAGTTTTTTCACAATAGGCATAGAGTCACCCTTAATCTTCCTTGCTTTACCAGTGTCACCTGCACTTTGTTTGGAAGCTATGATAAATACCCAGAGACAAGCTGGGCTGATGAGAAGGAAAAACTGAGCAATGTGTAATTAGTTGAACTCATACAGTACACATCCATGTACACTGACCTGCATGGAAAACTAGTTGTTTACACCCTCCCCTGCAGTGCTAAGACAACAAAACTGCCTAATGCATATTGGGGAGGTGTCAGGCCTGCCTGCCATGCCACTCCTAAATGGAAATGTATGCCACCAATGGAAATTAATTCCATTCTTGTGCACCTTAATGGAAATAGGTACTCTTCTATTGGAAATGAAAACCTAAATTTAAATTCTGTAATATTGAAAATGCGAGTTATGAGTGCATGATTTAAGGTTTTGTACTGTATACCTCTCTAGGATTAAGAACAGTTGTGATGCCAGGTGGTCAAATTTCTTGCAAGTGTCAACCATTTTCTGTGCATGAGAGTACTGTTGACACAATGCCTTGATCTATAGTCAGGTGAAGTAATGAACATCTGACAAGATGTGCTGGCCCATTCACATTATTATTAGTTTTGGGGAAGAACTTAACTTGTAAGGGCCATGCATTACTTAGGGAATGAAAGATCAGGTTTGATAAAAAAAAAAAAAAACTCTAGTTCCTTGGACCAAGAGCCCTTTGCCAGCCTCGAGGCTGGTTTAATTAACAAAAAATTCCCTTTACCTCCAAACTCCGAGGTAATTACTCCTCCTACTAACCATTATCTTTTTTTTTTTCAACATGCCAGCCGTCTCCCATCTCTGTATAAATCAAACTTTCTGCATAATGGTTAGTATAATGTGCTTCTTCACAACATTGATGCTGAAGGGTTCTTGATTCTGTGAATTACTTATCCTTCCTTTCTTGGATCAAATTTGATTGCCTACTATTCCCCTGGTGCTGTATGAATCCTATGGGTTTAGCACTTTGTGATTATAAGGACAAAAATCCTAGAAATAATATTATTATTATTATCATTATTATTATGATAATCAAAGAAAGCACATGCTGTTTATACAGCAATGGCATGAGCATGCGATCGGAAGTGATCAAGAAAAAAGAGAGCGAGAAGCAATCATAGGTAGGAGAGCTTTGGCTCAGAGAAGTGGGGAAGAGCAGACATGAACTGTCGGAACCTCCCAAGGGGAAAGGGAAAAGGCAGACGCTAAATGAACACATAAGGGAGGCAAGTGGAGAGAAGACCTGCGTGAGTGAAGACGAAGAGAAAATAGAGCAAGCAAGGGCGTCGAACAAATAATGGGCTTTTACTAATGTCTGAGACCAACCTATACATAGACAGAACATGAAGGTTACAAGAGCAGACAAAGTAACGAAGGCAATGAGCATCACGATGATCAGCTAAGGAAGGGACATTTGCCTCAGCATAGAGGCTTTCAACAGAGGATGAACGAAAGGCACCAAAGCATTAATGTAGACCTTGATGATGAAGGGGATCTAACTTAGAGTGGTAGAAGAAGTTGCAGAATAGACTTGGTCTCCATAATCCAGCTTGGTCAAGACTAGAGTGGAATGCAAACGGAGGAGAGTCTGGCGATCTGCACCCCATGAACGATGCGCAGGAATTTTCAGGAGAGTCAGCCTACCATGGCCTTCAAAGAGGACGTGCGGTTTCCACGTTGACTTGCAATCGAAGAGAAGGCCAAGAAACTTGACCGTATCACATTCTGGAATATGTGTAACCATGTAAATACAGTGGAATATTTGGAACAAGGGGATGTTTAGTGAAGGTAATGGGTTTTTGTACTAGAAAATTTAAATCCATGAGAAGTGGCCCAACGAGAAACCCAGTCAATTGCATCCTGAAGGAAGGCTGCTACCAGGCGACAGTCAGCACATGCGTAAGCTACAGTGAAGTCATCCACATAAAGTGATGACCAAATATGCGATGGAAGGACAGAAAGTAGGGCATTTATAGCCAAGAGAAAAAGGGTAGTGCTAAGGACACAACCTTGTGGGACACCCTCAGCCTGAATAAAGTCTAAGGAAAGTGAGGCGCCAACCCAGACATGAAAATGTCTGTCAGATAAGAAAGCAGTAGGGCAGATTACCGTGGAGGCCTAAAGAGTGGGGTTGGGCTAAAATGTTATACCTCCAAGTGATGTTATATGCTTTCTCAAGATCAAAAAAGACTGCTAGGACAGCGTGTTTGTTAGGAACGGCATTTTGCACATGTGTTTCTAAGTGGAGCAAGGGGTCGTAGAGCAGCCCTTGCGAAAGCCATGTTGGTGAGGAGAAAGACTATTGAAAGTCTTCAAATACTACATCAAGAGGTTGGGAATACGTAGTAGAAGCAAGAAGAATAGGAAAGTGATCACTGTCGTGTAAATCCGGGAGAACAGACTAAGTGTAATCAAGTGCAATTGACAAGGAATGGATAGAAAGATCAATGCAAGAGAGACGGAATGCGAGAGTTTAAATGGGTAGGAGCACCCGTATTTAAAACATGAAGAGAATGAGAAGCGAGAAGTGTCTCCAGCTGATCACCACGAGAGTCACAGTGGGACCCTCCCCACAGATGATAGTGAGCGTTAAAATCACCCAACAAGATGGGCGGCAGTAGAAAAAGAGATCAAAAACGTAATATCAGAGATACAGAATGCACGGGAGGGGGAAAGATATAGAGAGTAAATTGTATACCATCTGTGCAAATAAATACAAGCTGCAATATAATGCGGCAGAGAACGAACAAAAACTTGTTGATATGGTATACCAACAGGCACAAGAAGCATGCTATCATTAAATGATTCGTCAGGAAAGGGATCAGAAGAATGTAACAGCACATAGCCCGAAATGGGACGAATAACAGCTGAACGAATTTTGGGATGATGTAACCCGACACATACTGGGGAAAACAGGAAGAACAACACTTGGAGCTCTCCCTCGATTACCCCTGAGGCCATGAATATTCCATTGTAAATAAGCCATTATTTACAAAGACAGGTATGCCAACAAGAAGCGATAAAATCTTTGGGCTATTAGGGTCAGTGAAGTCAATGTGTGGGGGCAATGGTAAGCATGTAAGCAAGGAGGAATCAGAATGCTGTGAAGGAAAAGATTGTTGCGAGGGTCATAAAAAAGAAAGGGTAGGAGGAGGCTGGTCAATGTCCATCAAGGGTTTCATCTCCACAATATAGTTGGAGATAGCATCAAGTGTCTCAGCGGATAAGGAAGATGCTGATACCATGATTTCAGAGACAGGTGAGGTAGAGTAAGTATAGATTGGGAAGACTATGGAGGGAACCAAAGAGGTCTGAGAGAGGCAGGGAGTATGAACCTGGAGAGATGTGCTGGCGGGGGCAAAAGAATCCTGCAGTGGAACTGGAGGAGGAAGAGGTTGGAAGGTAACTAGGGAAGAAGACGGGGAGGAGGGGGGACAGAAGAGGGGACTACACAAAGGGGGGGGTGAACCTCCACCTTCATGTGAGAGTTAGAAAGGGGGTGAGAACTAGGCACCGAAGTAGAAGATAAATTCAACTTCACAGGTGATAAGAACATAAGAATGTAGGAACACTGCAGAAGGCCTACTGGCCCATACGAGGCAGGTCCTTATCAAAACGACATCTACCTAAAGCTACTCAAGAAATAACTCCCGTACCCCATGACACCAATCAAACCCAGCCCCTCCCACTCATATATTTGTCCAGTCTCTTCTTAAAGCTACCCAAGATCCTAGCCTCTATCACCCCACTGGGAAGACTGTTCCACGCATCTACAACTCTGTTAGAAAACCAGTACTTACCTATGTCCTTTCTAAATCTAAATTTATCCAACTTAAATCCATTATTCCTGGTTCTTACCTGGTTTGACACCCTCAGTACTTTATTCATGTCTCCCTTGTTTATGCCCATCATCCACTTATACACTTCAATGATATCTCCCCTCATTCTACGCCTCTCCAGAGAGTGGAGATTTAAGGCTTTAAGTCTATCTTCATACGGGAGGTTCCTTACACAGTAAATCATTTTAGTCATTCTTCTCTGTATGTTCTCTAATGAGTCTAGCTGTATAGTCCTTGTGGCTTAGCGCTTCTTTTTTGATTATAATAATAATAATCTAATGAGTCTATGTCCATCCTGTAGTAAGGGGACCAAAACTGAGCAGCATAATCTAAATGAGGCCTCACTAGTGATGTATAGAGCTGTAAAATAACTTTTGGACTTCTGTTACTTATACTTCTTGAGATAAATCCAAGTAATCTGTTGGCCTTGTTGCGCACACTAAGGCACTGCTGTCTTGGCTTTAGATTTCTGCTTACCATGACTCCCAAGTCTTTTTCACATTCTGTATGATCAAGCTCTACTTCACCTAGATTATAGCTTCGAGGGTTATTTTCATTACCAAGGGCAAGTACCTTACACTTATCCACATTAAACTTCATCTGCCATTTTTCAGACCAAGACATTAATTTGTTCAAATCGTCCTGGAGTTCATTGATATCCTCCTCAGAGTGAATTATACGGCCTATCTTTGTATCATCAGCAAACTTACTCATGTCACTAGTAATCCCTTCATCAAGGTCATTAATGTAAATTATGAACAGGAGAGGGCCTAAAACTGATCCTTGTGGAATGCCACTAGTGACTAATCCCCATTCAGATTTCACTCCATTAATGGTTACTCTCTGCTTTCTATTGGTAAGCCATGCCTCAATCCATGCTAGAACTTTACCTCCTATACCATGAGCTGCCACTTTTCTTAAGAGTCTCTTGTGAGGTACTCTGTCGAAGGCTTTACTAAAATCCAAATAAACAATATCATATTCCTTATCACTGTCAACTGCCTCAAATGTTCTATTGAAGAACGTCAGTAAGTTTGTCAGGCAGGAACGACCTCTCTTGAATCCATGCTGAGATTCATTTATCAAGTTATGCTCTTCAAGGTGACTTCTGATAATGTCAGCTATAATTGATTCTAATAACTTGCCCACTATAGATGTCAGGCTTATTGGACGGTAATTTGAAGGAGTGGACTTATCCCCTGATTTGAATATAGGAACCACATTAGCCATCTTCCACAACTCTGGCACAACACTGGTAAGGATGGACACATTGAATACACTCGTTAATGGCTGACTAAGCTCCATCTTGCATTCCTTAAGTACCCTTGAAAACAACTCATCGGGTCCCGGGGACTTACTTTGTTTCAGTTTGTCTATCTGTTTAATAACCATGTCCCTCGTGACAGTAACATTAGTTAACTTAAATTCATCAGGAACTAAATAATTGTTTATTACTGGAATCTCATTTACATTTTCCTGTGTAAAAACTGACAAAAAATAGTCATTAAATAAGGAACACATTTCCAGTTCATTATCCGTCAGCTGTCCATTCCCAGTTTTCAGAGGTCGTACTTTTTCCTTCACCTTCGTCCTATACACTTGAAAGAACCCCTTTGGATTAGTCTTTGATTCATTAGCAACTCTAATTTCATAGTCACGTTTAGCCTTTCTAATCGCCTTTTTTACTTCTCTTTTAAGCTGAACATATTGGTCAGTAAGGTTAACCTCTCCTCTTCTGATGCGCCTATAAATTCCCCTTTTCTCCCCTAATAGATGTTTTAGCCTACTGTTAACCCATTTGGGATCGTTATTATTAGATCTAATTTCTCTCTGGGGAATGTATATACTCTGGGCACTGTGTACATTATTAAGAAAACAATCATAAAAGCAGATCCCTTCATATTCATAAGTATGATTATCGTCAATAAAATCATTAGCTAGATAACCCCAATCAAGATTAGACAGATGTTCCCTAAGTCCATTATAATCGGCAGAACGAAAATCAGGGATTTTTACTGTATTATCATTATTCTTGCATTCCCAATTAATGCTAAAAGTGATGGATTTGTGATCACTTGCGCCAAGCTCTTCAGTGATCTCCAGATTATTCACGAGTGTTTCCTTATTTGACAAGACTAGGTCTAGCAAATTATTACCCCTGGTAGGCTCAGTTATGCTCTGTTTCAGAAAACAGTCCTGAACTGTTTCCATAAAGTCACTGGACTCTAGATTACCTGTCAAAGAATTCCAGTCAATTTGACTAAAGTTAAACTCCCCTACTATGACTATGTTACTGTGTCCAGAAGCCCTAACAATTTCGTCCCAAAGAAGTCTCCCTCTATCGTGATCCAAGCCTGGAGGTCGGTATATTACACCTAGAATTAGTTTTTCTTGACCCTCCACGAACTCTACCCAAACAGACTGTTACTGCTCCATCTATTTTTATACCTGTTTTTATGCAACAATTAATATTTTCTCGAACATACAATGCAACTCCTCCCCCCTTCCCATTACATCTATCCACATTGAACAACTTAAATCCCTGAATATTACACTCGGCTGTCATGTCCCGACTCTTTAAATCATACCACGTTTCAGTTAATGCAATGATATCAAAGTTCCCAGCACATGCTACCAAACGTAGTTCATTAATTTTAGTTCTTGCACTTCGACTGTTAGCATAAAATACCATCATATGTTTTTTCTTCTGCACATTTTTCCTATTCATCTTTGTTTTTACACAATTTCTGAAATTATCATTACCCAGAGTTACTCCATGACAGTTACTATTAAGATTCTTAATATCAGAGCATAAGTCAATACATCCATACTCATTATTTATCATTTCTAAACCCATACCTCTAGCTAATCCTAGTTTAAAGTCCTAACAACCCCCTCAACTGAGTTAGCAAGAAAACCCACACCTGCCCTGGATAAGTGAACCCCATCCCTGGCATACATGTCATTTCGGCCATAGAAGTTGTCCCAGTTGTCAATGAATGGTACTGCATTATCCTTACAGTGTTTATCCAGCCAACAATTAATACCAATTGCTCTGGACAACCATTCATTACCAACACCTCTTCTTGGCAAAATCCCACATATAACAGGGCGCCCCCCCTTCTTCCTAATTATGTCTATAGCTGTCCTGAACTTTCTAACTAAATCCTCACTTCTACACTTGCCTACATCATTGCCTCCAGCACTGAGGCAAATAATAGGATTGATCCCATTACCGTTCATGATGTTGTCAAGCCGGCTAACAATGTCCTCCATCTCAGCCCCAGGAAAGCATACCCTTTGTCTCCTACTCCTGTCCTTCAAGCAGAATGCCCTATCCATGTATCTAACCTGGCTATCCCCAACAACAACAATATTCTTACCTTCCTTGTCGTTCGTCGTGACGATCCCAGTAGTCGACTCACATTCGTCGGGTAGCACCGAGAATGCGTTGGAGGTTTCCACAGCAGTCTCTTTCTTCTTCATCGTTTCTGGCTTTCCAGCCACTGATCGGGAAAAGATTCTCTATCTTTTCATAAGAGAATTTTTTTTTTTTTTTAAATTTGGCCGACCCTGAGAATGAGTCTCAGAGAGGGCCTGTCGACCCTCAAAGGGTTAAAGTAAAGAATTTAGTCCATTGTGTGGTCCGAAACCGAGCGTGGAGAGGGAGTGCATGATGTGTCTGTCTTTTCCGAGTAGAATGGGAAGGTAACGAAGTAACATCATCAGGAGATTGTCGTTGGCGTTTAGAAGTGGGACCAGAGTTGGTCCGACGTGGGACGGGCAGGCGATTCGAAAATTGCTGCACCGTAGAGGGAGACGCCGGAAGCATAGTCAAAGGAGGGCGGAGGTCAGACAAATCAGAGGAGTCAGTTGAGACCCTGGTACCTGAAGTTGGTGATGAAAGCGCACCAATATAGGTACAGGGGCATCAGGAGTGTCCAAAGAGTGGTCAAAAAATGAGGCAGGGTCAGAACGGGGTGCGGTATCAGTAAGGGGCCCAGGGGTAGCAGGTTCATGGATTAGGGCTTCCATGGTTAGGTTACTTCTTTCTTTTTGTTTTTAAGAAAAAAAAAAAGGGGGGGGGGGAACGGGGAGGAATAGTTCCTAGGAGGAATGAAAGGGCCGGAAATCACCCTCCGTGCCCAAGAGGACCTCAACATCGCAAGTAGTGCAGATGCGGCATGGAACCCGTGCCATACCCTACCCTTCATGCCAGTAAACCAGCAGTCCAGGATAGCAACCTCACTTCTGCCGAGCTACCTCGGTGGACAAAAGAGAGGGCGGCCGGATATCCGCCACAAAGCATACCTCCTTTGGCCACCACCCCCAGAATCCGAAAGGCGGCCTCCAGAGATTCGCCCGAAAGACACCCAAAGCCACCCCCCGGAAGACCGGAGAGGGAACTGGATATCCCCAGGCGATCCAGATTCCACGGCAAACTACACTACCGCCAAGAACCTCAACGGAATGGGATTGACCCCGGTACCCTTTCCCCTTACCTAGGAACCAGTAGGCCTGTGGGAAGAATCCCAAAGGCCAAAAAGAGGAAGGGAATAAGGGAAGGATAGGGGGGGGGGAAGGAAAGGAAAAAGGGAGGATGGGATAAGGAAGGGGGGATTGGGGGGTCATTAGGTTCGGTCTGAGGAAGGAGACCAACAGGTCTAATTCCTCAGACCAAGAGCCTCTTCACCACGCCAAGGAGCCTCCCTTGAAGAGGAAATAATGATAAAAAGGCTATAGATGAGACTGACACATGCCAGGGACTGTGATAGTGGCAAACACCAAAAATTTATTTTTTAAATTTTTATTAAAAAATAAAAATTATATTAAAATTTTTGTATCAACAAAGTTTCTGAAACTGTTTTTAGTATGACTTTCTAAGGTATCAAGATGGTACTCTACTGTATGAAGGATAAATAAAGCCAGGAATATGTAGATGAAGCATTGAGTAGATCACTGTTTAAAATTTCATATACTGTGAAAATTACATGGTCAAAAATCATTTAATATACTGTATATTACTACAGAATATGAAATACTGACAAAATATTAAATTTAAGAAATCCATTGCTTAAAAGCACTTAGGCAGATAAATATTAGTAAGTGATTCAATAATCTTGAAGTCAAATTATCAAATCCTTCATGCATTTTAACTTGAAAGAGTTTACATGCCATCACAATTTTTCTCAAAAGTTAAGTAGCCTTGTATACAGCATCCATGAAAAAATATAGATTCTATAATAACAAGGTAACATCAATAAGCTAATGAGAAAACGGTAAAAGTATGCTACAGTATTTTAGAGAATCACACCACAAACTACTATTGAATTATTAAAACAAAATGGAAATGCAATCATCTTCTGGCAATGATTTTTTTTTTCTATCCTTTGTAAGCCCTTCAAGGCTGATGGATCTTTGTAGAGTTGTGGGCAGTTCACAAATATCCTCAGTGCAGTAGTACATTATTTCATTTTACCTACATTTACCTATGACATTCAATTTTTTTTTTTTTAAGTCACAACCTGGCCCCAAGCCAGGAGAAAGAGTGCTGTACAAAATCATGGGACTATCCACAAATAAGCCGAGTGTCAAAGGTATCGGTGAGCTTTTGTCTGTGACTACTAAACATTACGTATCTTGATTGTTGAAAGTTATATTATTCAACAAAATTTACATCCTAGAATCCTATTATAATATTAAACACATTTTTTTTAATCATAAAATTTGTCAAATAACTATTATTAACAAACTTAGTAAAGGTAATACCATATACACAGTTATGGTAATTTTTAAATTTACTAGGTCAACTTATCAAATTTGTAAAAAATACCTTTAAGTTTTATAACATAGTGAAAAAGACAATTGTATACTTGAATTATATTGTCATTCATATTATTATTAGAATGTTTTGCTTCAGGTAGGCCATATCTTTCACATATAAAAAAGAATTTTATGTTTCACTTAATGACTTCCACAAATCATTTAGGTTACCTATTTATTTTACACTTACTCATAATCATATGAATAAAGTACAACCTCAAATTCCTGATGCCTTGTGTAATGATGTTTGCATCAACTCTAAAATGCTATCTCAATGTTTTTTCCTATTATCTATAATAATTCAAATCATATCATTAAATACCACAATATATGTTTATTCAGTTCTGTTTACATTACATAAATATGCAGTATACAAGAGTTAAGACATAACTTGAAGTGTATGCTAAAATATATTTATGGCATTTATTAATTACAAGATAAACAAAGCTACAACATAAGCAACCTATCTTGACAGAGCCAAGTGGCCTTGATTCATTCGCTCCAGTTTTTCGAAGTGTTTTCGTGCATTACGAATGTTGATCAAAGTTGCTGCAGATGCTGTAGAGAAAAAAATTACATGTCTGATATAAACTCCCACTCACAGATTAAGATCAGTTTCTGAAAAATGAGTTTCTTTGTAATTTATTAAGTAACTGCAGAACCTGGAAAATGTCATGCATTACTGTAAAATTAATTTCTGTACACAGCTTTAAATGTTTGAAAGTGCAAACTCTGGAAGAAAATCAAAATACAGATGTTGATGAATTTTGAATAGACATTTGACACACATGACCATGGAATGAGAACCTATTAGATAAGGTCACAAATATGACTAGCAAAATGTGGAAGCAGATACTTTTTATCTTTGTGGCAGACACCAATAGAAACACTAGTCATGGCTTTATGTAAACTTTTGTGGATGATACCAATATAAGTTGCAACATCTGGCTCTGGTAACATGGGGCCAATATTTTCTGTAGCTTTTCATTAGTTTACCTCTGATCATTTTCAAGGCTTTTACTCTTCTAGCACAGCCTAAGGCCAGGCTTCCTTATTGATCACATTATCTGAGAGGTTATTTCTGTCTACAGCCTACACAGATAGTACTACCTGGTTGACCTGGCACATACTGCATGAAATTTCCAAGATTCCTTGTCAAAACTTCTACTCTACTTTTGTTCCCGAAATACCGTATTTGCTGGTAAGACTGAATTCAAGCACATCTCCTATTGGCACCCATAATTTTGAAATTAGGTTTATTCTGCTTCATCCCCTCACCCCATTAATCTGGTGTTTTCATATGTAGATTAGGGACTTAGCCTTCAATTCAAATAACAATAGAATTCCTATATATTTTACCTGTTCTTGCTTGCCTATGAAGAGATCTGACCGTTTTGACTCCTCTACAGGCTGGACCCTGCTTTACATCGCTTTGCTTTAAAGTATTTCACTAACGCAATGGTTTTTAATTATAACTTTTCTCCATTTATTCAGACTTCCTACAATATACACCTACCATCTGACTTACGACCTGCTCGACTTACGACCATGTTTTTTTTGCCAAATTTCTGGGAAATAAACAACTATTTGTGTTGTATACAGTGTTTATCCTAAACCTTACAGTATAAAATACAGTACTAACAGCATAAAAAGTAAAGTAAAACATGAAATACCAAAATTATTTTTTAATAAAAAAAAATATCACACTGGCCGATTCCCACCAAGGCAGGGTGGCCAATTTGTAGAGTGTCTGCAAAATATGAGTTTCCTCTTTCGCTGTGGTCAAGTGAACATGAATGGGATGGCCCAGTACCAGAGGTGGGTTTTCAGCACTATTTCTGGTATCCTGGGCAATGTTTTTGGTCACAAACTCCTCAAAACCATGAGATTCATCTTCATCGACACTTCAGTCTGCGTTAGAACTATCACTCAGTTCGCCAGGGAGTGAGATATTCCTTATTGCTAGGCTTGGTGACCAAGGCATACTGAATTACCACTCCCACAATGTACTGCGGCCTCTCCGATCTTTTTTATACTGTGCACACTGACCACGCAGACCCATTCTCTCGCATGTAGGTCTACCAGCTTTCTTCCACTAGATTTGAGCCGCTAGAATTTTGGCGTAATATTACGGCACCAACACTGACCCATAGTACTACGGCACCAACAGTGAAAGGGTTAAGATACCATCACTGACATCACCTCTCACAGTTATGTTGGTGACAACTGTTTAAAACTTAGCTAGGGACCTTGGTGTAACCACGTGAAAAGCTTTTGGTTTAGTTCAGATAAGTGTTACTCTTCCAAATAACTAGCCATGGGATTAAACACATTTTATAGGGTTGGATATTCAGAATGTAACTAGTTAAGTTACATAACCTCAATTATTTTTTTTTTCAACACACTTGCCCTCTCCCACAGAGGCAGGATGACCAAAAAAAAAAAAAAAAAAAAAAGAGAAACACTTTCACCATCATTCACACACAATCACTGTCTTTGCAGAGGCGTGCAGATATGACAGTTCAAATGTCACTCCAAACAGAAAATATCCCAAATCCCTCCTTTAAAGTGTAGCATTGTAGTTCCCACCTCCATGACTCAAGTCCTGCTGACCAGTTTCCCTGAATCCCTTCACAAAATATTACCCTGCTCACACTCCAACACTCATAAAGTCCCAAAAACCACTCATCTCCACTCACTCCTATCTAACATGCTCACATATGCCTGCTGTATGTCCAAGCTCCTTGCACACAAAGCCTCTTTTACCACCTCCCTCCATCCTCTCCTAGGATGACCCCTACCCCTCCTTCCCTCCACTACAGATTTATATACCCTCCAAGTCATCCTATTTTGCTCCAACCTCTCTAAATGACCAAACCACCTCAACAATCCCTCCTCAGCCCTCTGAATAATACTTTTAGTAACTCCACATCTCCTAATATAAATAAATATATATTTAAATATTAAAGAAAAAATAAAAGTTACTTACGTATTGATGCATCTGACATAATGACCATGCAGTATGTGTTGGAGGTGAAAATATCAATGAAGGCAGCAAAGTTGGAGTTGCGAACTTCCATGCTTTGAAAGTGTGCAGCTAACTTGCTGTAAGACAGTAAATTAGGTAATATTATTTCTCTAGTATAATAATTACTGTATCTATCTGGTATTTGGGCTAAAACAAGCACACTAAACTTCACAAAAGGCAACAACTTTTATCAAAATAAATAAGCAATAAATTTTTAAGATATTACTCATTTCAGATTGACAAGTCAAGTCACTCAAGATCACCAAAATGCTTTAGATTTTACAGTGTCAGATGCCATATAAAGATAAAACCACCAAAAAGACAAAGAATGTTCTCTCTCTTCTTCCACTGATATGTCATCTTTGCATAAACGTGGTTCAAATTCAAAAAGCTTGATTAGAATCACAGAATATACAACATAAGACTAAACCTTTGATATAATGGACTAAAAGGGGGATTCTCCAAGCATCTATTAAATCAGACTGTTTAAAAAAATCACAGAAAAAACACTACTCTACCATACACTATACCTAATATAGTACTGTACACACAATTTACAAATACCACAATAAACATTGAAATTAAACGAGATGAAACCACAATCTACCCACTGGATATTGTCTGGCATTTCAGAAGTCTGTTACAATGAGGGTTTGCTATGCAATGAATATCCTTCTGTTTATACAGGCAAGATTACAAGATTTTAAAATATGGAGCCCAGCAGTTATTACACAAATAACCCACACACAGGAAAAAGAAATTTATGATGATGTTTCAGTCTTGCAACCTAATAAAAACAATGTATAAACTATCACGGACAGGATAAGCAATCCTCATCATGCCTAGACAAATCACAAAGCCTCTTGGCAAACCATAAGCTGTGAACTCCTGTTGCCTACAATAAGCCCAAACTCCTATTTGCAAAAGAAAATCCAAATGAAGGATGAAAAGATCAGTGCTTACTTGAGGGAAGTATCACATACCCTGGGGATCTTGGTAAAGTTTACACTGTGCACATTGTACTGAAGTCCAAAGCACCCAATAAGCCAGATGACCAGTTTGGCCCTCGTCTGTTTCAGGATAAATTGGTCATTAAAGCTGTAATACAGCTATATGGGAAGCTCCTGGTATTGCTGAATCATAATCAGCTGATATTATGGGCCCCAACTCATACTAATGGCAGAAAGAAACCTGAGGATACTAAACTCCTTAAGTGAAATGCTACATGCCTTGGGGTTTACTGTAATTTTTACAGCGAGCATACTCGCATGCCACTCTTTGTATAAAGATTAATCATCATACAGAGCCAAAACAGGACACAGACTAAAGCTACCCAAAAAAACAGAAAACAAATCTTCCAAATAATGGGTATGTACTATTATTACTACTCTACTGTGTGTAGGAGGAATTCCAACTTAATACAAAGAATACCAAAATCCTTAATGCAAAATGCTCCTTGCCCTGCATGTCTACCTAATAATATCAAGTGTACACTTGCCACCTGAAACAAGGCATCAGGTAAGAACTCTTTAAAATAATATCATTATTCTAGCCCCAAGTAGAGTAATATGGGTTTGGAATTAGTAAACACAAATGCAACCTCGATGACCACTTTGGACCAAGTAACAAAGGTGATGACATTTTTTAACATTCTTACTCCTATTCATAATTTTTTTTCAACAAACTGGCTGTATCCCATCATGGCTCGGTGACCCAAAAAGAAAAACGAAAGCTTTTCTTTTGAAATTTAGTAATTTTTACAGGAGGAGTTACTAGCCCCTTGCTCCCATATTCATAAATTTTTCTATTTATTATCGGGCCACCAAGGCAGGGTGGCCCGAAAAAGAAAAACTTTCACCATCATTCACTCCATCACTGTCTTGCCAGAAGGGTGCTTTACACTACAGTTTTTAAACTGCAATATTAACACCCCTCCTTCAGAGTGCAGGCACTGTACTTCCCATCTCCAGGACTCAAGTCCGGCCTGCCGGTTTCCCTGAACCCCTTCACAAATGTTACTTTGCTCACACTCCAACAGCACGTCAAGTATTAAAAACCATTTGTCTCCATTTACTCCTATCAAACATGCTCACGCATGCCTGCTGGAAGTCCAAGCCCCTCACACACAAAACCTCCTTTACCCCCTCCCTCCAACCTTTCCTAGGCCGACCCCTACCCCGCCTTCCTTCCACTACAGACTGATACACTCTTGAAGTCACTCTGTTTCGCTCCATTCTCTCTACATGTCCGAACCACCTCAACAACCCTTCCTCAGCCCTCTGGACAACAGTTTTGGTAATCCCGCACCTCCTCCTAACTTCCAAACTACGAATTCTCTGCATTATATTCACACCACACATTGCCCTCAGACATGACATCTCCACTGCCTCCAGCCTTCTCCTCGCTGCAACATTCATCACCCATGCTTCACACCCATATAAGAGCGTTGGTAAAACTATACTCTCATACATTCCCCTCTTTGCCTCCAAGGACAAAGTTCTTTGTCTCCACAGACTCCTAAGTGCACCACTCACCCTTTTCCCCTCATCAATTCTATGATTCACCTCATCCTTCATAGACCCATCTGCTGACACGTCCACTCCCAAATATCTGAATACATTCACCTCTTCCACACTCTCTCCCTCCAATCTGATATCCAATCTTTCATCACCTAATCTTTTTGTTATCCTCATAACCTTACTCTTTCCTGTATTCACTTTTAATTTTCTTCTTTTGCACACCCTACCAAATTCATCCACCAATCTCTGCAACTTCTCTTCAGAATCTCCCAAGAGCACAGTGTCATCAGCAAAGAGCAACTGTGACAACTCCCACTTTATGTGTGATTCTTTATCTTTTAACTCCACGCCTCTTGCCAAGACCCTCGCATTTACTTCCCTTACAACCCCATCTATAAATATATTAAACAACCACGGTGACATCACACATCCTTGTCTAAGGCCTACTTTTACTGGGAAATAAATTCCCTCTTTCCTACATACTCTAACTTGAGCCTCACTATCCTCGTAAAAACTCTTCACTGCTTTCAGTAACCTACCTCCTACACCATACACCTGCAACATCTGCCACATTGCCCCCCTATCCACCCTGTCATACGCCTTTTCCAAATCCATAAATGCCACAAAGACCTCTTTAGCCTTATCTAAATACTGTTCACTTACATGTTTCACTGTAAACACCTGGTCCACACACCCCCTACCTTTCCTAAAGCCTCCTTGTTCATCTGCTATCCTATTCTCCGTCTTACTCTTAATTCTTTCAATGATAACTCTGCCATACACTTTACCAGGTATACTCAACAGACTTATCCCCCTATAATTTTTGCACTCTCTTTTGTCCCCTTTGCATTTATACAAAGGAACTATGCATGCTCTCTGCCAATCCCTAGGTACCTTACCCTCTTCCATACATTTATTAAATAATTGCACCAACCACTCCAAAACTATATCCCCACCTGCTTTTAACATTTTTATCTTTATCCCATCAATCCCGGCTGCTTTATCCCCTTTCATTTTACTTACTGCCTCACGAACTTCCCCCACACTCACAACTGGCTCTTCCTCACTCCTACAAGATGTTATTTCTCCTTGCCCTATACACAAAATCACAGCTTCCCTATCTTCATCAACATTTAACAATTCCTCAAAATATTCCCTCCATCTTCCCAATACCTCTAACTCGCCATTTAATAACTCCCCTCTCCTATTTTTAACTGACAAATCCATTTGTTCTCTAGGCTTCCTTAACTTGTTAATCTCACTCCAAAACTTTTTCTTATTTTCAACAAAATTTGTTGATAACATCTCAACCACTCTCTCATTTGCTCTCTTTTTACATTGCTCCACCACTCTCTTAACTTCTCTCTTTTTCTCCATATACTCTTCCCTCCTTGCATCACTTCTACTTTGTAAAAACTTCTCATATGCTAACTTTTTCTCCCTTACTACTCTCTTTACATCATCATTCCACCAATCGCTCCTCTTCCCTCCTGCACCCACTTTCCTGTAACCACAAACTTCTGCTGAACACTCTAACACTACATTTTTAAACCTACCCCATACCTCTTTGACACCATTTCCTATGCTCTCATTAGCCCATCTATCCTCCAATAGCTGTTTATATCTTACCCTAACTGCCTCCTCTTTTAGTTTATAAACCTTCACCTCTCTCTTCCCTGATGCTTCTATTCTCCTTGTATCCCATCTATCTTTTACTCTCAGTGTAGCTACAACTAGAAAGTGATCTGATATATCTGTGGCCCCTCTATAAACATGTACATCCTGAAGTCTACTCAACAGTCTTTTATCTACCAATACATAATCCAACAAACTACTGTCATTTTGCCCTACATCATATCTTGTATACTTATTTATCCTCTTTTTCTTAAAATATGTATTACCTATAACTAAACCCCTTTCTATATGAAGTTCTATATAAAGTTCAATCAAAGGGCTCCCATTATCATTTACACCTGGCACCCCAAACTTACCTACCACACCCTCTCTAAAAGTTACCTACCACACCCTCTCTAAAAGTTTCTCCTACTTTAGCATTCAGATCCCCTACCACAATTACTCTCTCACTTGGTTCAAAGGCTCCTATACATTCACTTAACATCTCCCAAAATCTCTCTCTCCTCTACATTCCTCTCTTCTCCAGGTGCATACACGCTTATTATGACCCACTTCTCGCATCCAACCTTTACTTTAATCCACATAATTCTTGAATTTACACATTCATATTCTCTTTTCTCCTTCCATAACTGATCCTTCAACATTACTGCTACCCCTTCCTTTGCTCTAACTCTCTCAGATACTCCAGATTTAATCCCATTTATTTCCCCCCACCAAAACTCCCCTACCCCCTTCAGCTTTGTTTCACTTAGGGCCAAGACATCCAACTTCTTTTCATTCATAACATCAGCAATCATCTGTTTCTTGTCATCCGCACTACATCCACGCACATTCAAGCATCCCAGTTTTATAAAGTTTTTCTTCTTCTCATTTTTAGTAAATCTCTACAGGAGAAGGGGTTATTAGCCCATTGTTCCCTCCATAAATACCTACAAAAAAAAAAAAATTGCTTTTCTCATAGACACCCCATCACCCATCAGGAAGACTCTGAGCTGCCTCTATGCAGCCTCTAAATTGGGAATTCATTATTACAAACTGTAAGGGGCTAGTAACCCCTTCTCTTGTATACATTGCTAAATTTAAAAAGAAACTTTCGTTTTTCTTTTAGGTCACGCTGCCTCAATGGGATACAGCCAGTTCATTGTAAAAAAAAATTACAAACTGAGTAATCTCAGTGGACAAAATATGTCTTGTACAAAAGATGAGGATTTCAAGAGAATCCATACTGGTATAGGGTAGAGGCTTGATGATGGTTAGAAACTGCAGGGAATTCCATACTTGATACAGTAAAATTGAATCAGTCACTACAACAATTCAAACAAACTCCCCACAAATAGGCATGTATCCCACTGGAATGTTGGTTCCTTAAATGACTGGTTACTTTGCTTACTAAGGCAAGAGATAATAACATACTAGGGTGATGTACTGAAAGCCACAAAAAAAAAAAAAAGTAGCAAAATCATTGATCTATCCCAAGATGGAAAGTAGACACAAATGCAGTATAATGTGATTCTTTATACCTGGAGTATACCTAAAGGGTGTTTCAAGTCAATGCCCCTGGGGCTCGGTCCATGACCAGGCCTCGCGGTGGATTTGGTAATCCCCCTTATGTGTGCTAGGAGGCAGCTGAACAGTCTTGGATCCCTGACAATTATTGTGTTGTCTCTTAGCGTACTCATGGTGCCCCTGCCTTTCATTGGGGGAATGTTGCACTGCCTGCAGAGTCCTTTGCTTTCATGGGGAGTGATTTCCGTGTGCAAATTTGGGACTAGTCCCTCTAAAGATTTTCCAAGTGTATATTATCATGGATCTTTCTCACCTGCATTCCAAGGAGTACAGGTCAAGGGACTATTAACTTTCCAGTAATTTAGGTCTTTTCTGTACTTATACATGTACTGAAAGTTCTCTGTATATTCTCCAAGTCTGCAATTTTGCCTGCCTTGAAAGAGACTGTTAGTGTACAGGAATATTCCAGCCTAGAGAGAACAAGTGATTTGAAAAGAATCATCACTGATTAACAACAGTGCACCTAAACATTGGCTTTATTAATAAAGGATCACATAATGCATTTGTGTCTACCTTCCTGTGTTGTTGGTATCTTATACCACTTATTTCCATCTCTCTCAGGAATGGGTAAGAACCAGGAGAGACTGTGGGGCAGGAGAAACTCAACTTATCAGATTAATGTACTCACAGCTTATTTTTTTTTCAACAATACGGCCGTATCCCACCAAGGCAGGGTGACCTAAAAAGAAAAACGAATGTTTTTCTTTTTAAATTTATTAATTCACAGCTCATCTCTTCACTAAAAAATTAAGTCTAATATTGTTTATATAAATAAGATAAACAAAGGAGAGGTGTTCTAGCTGGCTCAACTACAAGAGAAGCCATAAGGAGGGATACCAAGCTAAAAGTTATAGGAAGGACTTCATACTGGTGTATGAGAGGAAATGTGGAGTATTACTCCTAGTGATTCATCAGTGCCTACAGTCCTCATCATTAAAGCATGTCACGTGGAAGGCAGCTGGTGTACTTCAAGGTAATACCCTACCCTGGTTGGGACATCTCAGAATTCCTAAGGCTACAAATTGCATCTTAACCTGTAAACGGTCCAAGCAGATCTACGTTCACATGTGTAGTGCTACAAAAGTAGATCTACGTTTTTTTTACATATTTTCAAATATAACAAAAAAAAAAGTAGATCAAAGTTTTTTACACATTTTCAAATGTAAAAAAACAAAAAGAAGATCTACTTTTTTTACATACTTTCAAATGTTGAAAAAACGTATATATACGTTTGGACCGTTTATGGGTTAAGTGCTTTCTAGGCTTGCATGGTAGACAGTTTTGTGTCTATGGTACTCCTTGTACCATGTGGTCTTGAGGGCTGAGTTCATCAAACATTTTTTGGCTACTGACAAATTAATATGGATAGGGGTAAGTCACTGACACTATACAACTGCAAAGATCATCTGATTACACAAGGCAGGCAATCAAATGAAGGAAACAGAAGCCACCCAGTGAGGACCTGGTTATATCAGTTCCTTGAGAACAGTGTTGATGATATTCCCACACCAAAAACATGTCCAAGGAAGCCTTGAAAAATGTCCACACTATCATTGACTGTAATGATGTACCTAGAATTTCTCTCTTAGCATTTGCCCAAATATTTCATGTAGTGTGGTGCAAGGTTTTTATGCAAGACTTGCCACACCACACCATCTGTTGCTCAATGACTTTGTGCCTGTGGGGTACCCTTCTTTAATGACTGACCAGGATATTCCCAAGACTTGAACCCCATTGACAGCCTTTAGGCTATGACAGAGATCTACTAAGGAAAGGATGCCATCCTCTAGTTGTAGAGGAATTTATCCCATGAAACACTGAGGAATGTGTTAAACATTTCCTAAGCAGTTGAAGGATGTGCTATAGAGCAAGAGAGGACTTATTTTGTGGTCTTGGTTTTAGAGGGAGGGGGGAGCAGTGTATTTTAATGACAAGAACTAGAGTATTTTCAATGAATAAACAGGATAGAAAACTCAGGAACATGAAGGAAAAATCAAACATATTTGCTTTTGAAAATTTGTGACTAAAGCTTCATCATGTTAAGAAATTTAAAAATCTGAATACATACCTGCAAGAGAGTTTGAATTGCTTAATTATGTTAGAGACCTTCTCAAAGCGGTTAACATCCCTGTGTGGCCTCATACGGTAATGAGATATGACTAAAAAAGTTGCTCTTTCAAATAATAATACTTCATCAGCATCAATGATATTGGCAAAGTCCTTTAGATTTTGTTCCAACTCCTTCACATTTGGAATAAGCTCATATACTATGCTAGACCAAGCCTGAGGAAAAAATATGCAAGTTAGCAATACTAGTGTTGCCTGATGATTCTGCAATCATCTTGTGTTGAATACAAGGCTGTATCTTACATACAGTAGTCCCCCCATAGCTGCAGGTGATACATTCCAAGACCTACCGTGGATACCCAAAACTGTGGATAGTAGCCAATCCTATATATAAATTGTTTTTTGTTTACATACATACTTATGATAAAGTTTAATTGATAAATTATGCACAATAAGTGGAGAATTAGCACTTCACAGCTTCTCTCAGGCTTTGAAGAACTGCCATCATCACTACTTTTGTGCTCTGGTGCCATTATTAAGCAAAATTAAGGGTTATTTTTGGGCCACAGGAAACCGTGGGTAACTGAAACAGCAAACATCAAATCCACAAATATGGGGTTCTACTGTATAACTGCAGGACAGAAAATAAAATTGGTAATTAAATGTTTTTTTTTGTGAAACACTGATTTGGATTTTTTTTTTTTGAAACTCAACAGCCATCTCCCATCAAGGTATGGTGATCCATCATTCATTCAGTCACTGTCTTTCCAGAAGAGTGTTGACATACTAATACAAAATGCAGCCTATACAATTCATTTTATTTAAGATTTGCAATCATTTTGTGTTTCAAGAGGTCAAATATCTTGCTTTCTTTTTAAACTGGCATTCATATGCAAGAATGTCCTAAAACAAAAAACTAAGAAATTTGCACATAGGAAAGCCAATGAGCACATTTTATGAACGAAATTGCTTGGTTAGTTTTAAATTTGGGGGTTGTATGCCAAACAAGTCCCACTATGAGTTCAGATCAAATATAGAATAAGTGAAGCATGTTAATTATGAAACTTGTGAATTTTGGGGTACAACTGCACTGCAGTACAATCTATTAAGGTAAATTTTGCAAACTTCTCCTTACATTCAGTATACATCTGTCTTTTACTTACTTCTGTAGTCCTTAATAGTTCTTATTCCTGCAAGCCCCTCTCTCTGTTTACATTCAAGAATAATAATAAAAATTCTTTGAGTCACCATAACTTGGTTAGAAACACCTATGTTAAAAATATTTTCCTCACTTTAATGTGTAGGTTTATAGCACTTCATTGCTGAATATTACTGGAAGGTCTAGACTAATAAATACTATGAAGAAATACAGTATACACGTGATACTACTTTCGGAGAGAAGAAGATAAGAATGGTAGTGGTCACAGTGAGATGCCACAGAGAGAGCAGAAGGTTCACAGTGCCACTTCTGCAAGAGAAGAGACCAAGCTGCCCATATATTACATGAATGAATTTCACAGGCAGCTATATATTATGCCCAATAAATTTATCATGAAGCTACTCTAATTTTAAGTTGATAACTAACTGTTCAATATATTTATAGATGGGGTTGTAAGAGAAGTGAATGCTCAGGTGCTGGCAAGAAGTATGGGGTTAAAAGATAAAGAACGAAATACATAGTGGGAGTTGTCACAGTTGCTCTTTGCCAATGACACTGTGCTTTTGGGAGATTCTGAAGAGAAGTTGCAGAGGTTGGTGGATAAGTTTGGTAGGGTATGTAAAAGAAGAAAATAAGAAGTGAATACAGCATCTCCTTACTTAACAACAGAGTTCCGTTCCTAAGACCACGTTGATAAACGAATTCGTCGCTAAGGGAGGAGCATACTATAATGGTAGTGGGTTTGTGTCTACTATCTTTGATACTGTTTTAATGTCACCTTTGCACCATTTATAACATTTCTGGTATATTTTTAAATGTTTTTACAGTAGAGTACTACTGTATATTGTAATACACAGAATAGAGGAAATCAGCTCTAATATACATTATTTAGGCATGTATACTGGTCAGAGAGCCCGTCATAAGTCTGAGGCATCGGTAAACAAGTACGTCGCTATGTGAGGAGAGGCTGTATAGGAAAGAGCAAGGTGATGAGGATACATAAGATTGGATATCAGATTGGAGGGAGAGCGTATGGAGGAGGTGAATGTATTCAGATAGTATTTAGAAGTGGATGTGTCAGCAGATGGGTCCATGAAAGATGAGGTGAATCATAGAACTGATGAGGGGAAAAAAGTGAGTGGTACACTGAGGAGTTTGTGGAGACAAAGAACTTTGTCCATGGAAGCAGAGGGAAATGTATGAGAGTATAGTTATACCAATGCTGTTATATGGGTGTGAAGCATGGGTGGTGAATGTTGCAACAAGGAGATGGCTGAAGGCAGCGGAGATGTCGTGTCTGAAGGCAATGTGCGGTGTGAATATAATGCAGAGAATTCGTAGTTTGGAAATTAGGAGGTGCAGGATTGCCACAACTATTATCCTGAGGGCGGAGGAGGGGTTGCTGAGGTGGTTTGGACATGTAGAGAGGATGGAACAAAATAGAACGACTTCAAGAGTATAAATTTGTAGTGGAAGGAAGGCAGTGTAGAGGTCAGCCTAGGAAAGGTTGGAGGGAGGGGGTAAAGGAGGTTTTGTGTGTGAGGGGCTTGGTCTTTCAGCAAGCATGTGTGAGCGTGTTAGATAGGAACGAATGGAAACAAATGGCTTTTAGGACTTGATGTGCTGTTGGAGTGTGAGCAGGGTAATATTTATGAAGGGATTCAGGGAAACCAGCAGGCCGGACTCAAGTCCTCCAGATTGCAGGCACTCTGAAGGAGGGGTGTTAATGCTGCAGTTTCTTTTTCAGGCCACCCTACCTTGGTGGGAAATGGTTGATGTGTTAATAAAAAGTAAAACTAACTTTTAAGAGTATGGCTTAAGAGGGATACAAGTGATGTTCCTTTTCAAAGAGCTCTCAAAAGTGAGAAGTGTAACTGTATTGGACAAACCTTACAAACCCTTCTACTATCATCATCATATTTGTCATAAGTATGATGATAAGCCTGTATATAAGTGTTGCAACCCCTGAATGGGTCACAATGTATATAATATTACCTTTTCATATAATTTTATATTGCTTATATTTGCGATAATAGCTAAATCGTAAATATATTGCTTTATATTATTATTTGACTTAGTTATGTTATTAGGTAGGATGCAACATTTATATATATATTCAGTGCTCATAGTTCAAGTCTTGATTGTCTAACTACTGTAATTATCGCTCGTTGCTCGTTTTCCTGCCGGCTTCTCGGTGTTGCCGGGCAGCAACTGTCCACAAAGCAATCATGTGATCGAGGGGGGGTGTTCACACCTCGCCTGGAGTAGTCAGTCTGGGCTAGACTCTCTTGGTGGTTGGATGTATTCCTGACAAGACGTGCCTAACTCTCCCTTATTGGCCCTTGTTGGAAGATCATCTCTGTCGCTTTCTTCTTGTTGGTTCTGTAGAACTCTGTTCGCAGAACAGTGTCTAGACTTAGTGATTTTCGACGTTGTACTGAGGTTGTGTGTCGCATAGACACTCTGAGCAACTCAGGTCCTGAGCTGCAGCTTCTGACCTAACTTGTACTGGTATCTGTGTACTGTCACAGTCGGGGATTTTCTTATGCTGAACTTAGATTCAGTAGTATGGGAGTTTTGTGACTTTTGTGGAGGATCTGCAGATGGTCCCTACTTAGTGTTGTTATATTATCTCCTTGTTCCTGATTCTGTGTCACTTTTGCTTCTTATATTGTTGTTCGACTTATCAGTCGTTTTATTGTTCAAGCAAGCTGTTCTGATTGCCAGGTTGGTCAAGAAGTTAGCTGAAGTGAGGACTTTGTCATTCACTGGTTTAAGTCTAGTCGAGTCTTGAGACATAGCGAACTACTTAGAGCACTTACACACACTTACTTGTATATATATGTACAGTGGACCCTCGAGTTTTGGCAGCCTCGACTTTCGTGAAATTTGACCTTCGGCGAGTTTTTTTGGAAAAATTTGGCCTCGAGTTTCGTGAAAAAACTAGTGTTTCGGCAACCGTCCGGTACCTGTCCGCTCGTCACCACGCACACAAAGCCAGTCTCCCACGCCATTCACGCTCAGTGTGCCACCGTTTACCAACACGTGACCATCACCCCGCAGGTTCATACGTAATAATCCATTGTTTTTTGTGATTACAACTGCTAAATAACTCACCATGAGCCCAAGGAAAGCTAGTGCAAGCTCTTTGGTAAAGAAAGTGAGGAACACGATCGAATTCAAGAAGGAAATCATTGAAAAATATGAGAGTGGAGTGCGTGTTACAGAGCTTGCCAGGATGTATGGCAAGCCTCATTCAACCATCACTTCGATCGTGGTGAAAGGAAAGGAAATAAAGTGTGCTGTTGTTGCAAAAGGGGTGGATATGCTGACAAAAAGGATATCACAAATCCTCGAAGAAGTGGAGAGGTTATTGTTGGTGTGGATTACTGAAAAACACTTAGCAGGAGATAGTGTTAAGCAGTCGATATGTGAAAAGGCAAGGCAGTTGCATGACGATCTCGTAAAGAACATGCCTGCAACAAGTGGTGATGCTTGTGATTTTAAGGACAGCAAAGGTTGGTTTGAGAGATTTAAGAAGCGTAGTGGCATTCACAGTGTGATAAGGCATGGTGAGGCTGCCAGTTCTGACAAAAAAGCAGCTGAGAAGTTTGTACAGGAGTTTAAGGAGTGCATAGACACTGGAGAATTCAAACCCCAGCAAGCGTTTAATTGTGACGAAACAGGCCTCTCCTGGAAGAAAATGCCAAAGAGGACCTACATCACGCAGGAGGAAGCAGCACTCCCAGGACACAAGCCTATGAAACACAGGCTCACTCTCATGTTTTGTAGTAATGCTAGAGGGGATTTTAAAGTGAAGCCTTTACTGGTGTATCACTCTGAAAATCCCAGAGTGTTCAAGAAATACAGTGTCACCAAGAGTAACTCGTGTGTGATGTGGAAGGCTAACAGTAAGGCATGGGCCACAAGGGGAATTTTCCTAGACTGGTTTAATGAAGTGTTTGGCCCCAGTGTGAAGAAATACCTCCTGGAAAATAAATTGCCACTGAAGTGCCTCCTGGTAATGGACAATGCTCCTGCTCATCCTCCAGACTTGGAAGAGCAAATAGTGGAGGAGTTTAGTTTCATCGTGGTGAAGTTCTTGCCTCCTAATACCACTCCTCTCCTCCAGCCCATGGACCAGCAGGTCATTTCAAACTTCAAAAAACTCTACACCAAAGCAGTGTTTCAGAAGTGCTTTGAAGTGACCTCAGACACTGAACTGACCCTAAGAGAGTTCTGGAAAGATCACTTTAATATCCTCCAATGCATAAACCTTATAGGTAAGTCTTGGGAGGGAGTGACTTCCAGGACTTTGAACTCTGCTTGGAGAAATTTGTGGCCAGATTGTGTACAAGAGAGGGATTTTGAAGGGTTTGTGGCTGACCCTAAGGAACCTATGCCAGTTGTGGAAACTATTGTGGCATTGGGGATGTCCCTGGGGTTGGAGGTGAGTGGTGAGGATGTGGAAGAGTTGGTGGAGGACCACAGGGAAGAGCTAACCACTGAAGAGCTGCAAGAGCTTCATCTGCAACAGCAACAGATCACAGCTCAGGAAACTGCTGCAGACGAGGAGGAAGAGAGATGGAGGAAGGTGCCTTCTTCAAAGATTAAGGACATTTGTGGAAAGTGGACTGAAGTGCAAACATTTATGGATGAACTTCACCCTAACAAAGCTGTTGCAGGCCGTATTGGCAACATGTACAATGACAGTGTTGTGTCCCACTTCAGGGAAATCTTAAAGAAACGCCAGAAACAGACCTCTCTGGACAGATATTTTGTGCGACAGGGGTCCAGTGACTCTCAAGCTGGTCCCAGTGGCATTAAAAAAAGAAGGGAAGTAACCCCAGATATGGACTTCGTACCTAAGTCCTAATAGTGTACAACTTCCTCCTATCCCCTCCTCCCGTCTTCCATCCATGCAGAAGTCTTCAGTAAAGGTAAGTGTAATGTTATTATTATTTATTTTAAATGCATGTACTTGATTTCTGATTGTTTTCATTATGTAAATCTTTATTTAATTTGAAAAAAATATTTTATTTTAATATTTTTGGGTGTCTGGAACGGATTAATTTTATTTCCATTATTTCTTATAGGGAAAATGGTTTCAAGTTTCGTGAATTTCGACCTTTGGCGGGCTCTCTGGAACGGATTAATCACGAAACTTGGGGGTCCACTGTATTAGGTTATTAAATGTTAATAATGTACCAGATGGTACTTATAAGCCATAAAAATGTGATATGTGCCTTCAGCACAATACTACTGTACACGAGAGAAGTGATTATTCTTTTGTTTATATTACTTAAATTTACTTTGATCTTATACCTATAGACTTTGTTATTAATAAATTTATTAAATTTTAATTTCTCTAGTTAGTAGCCTACCAGTTGTAATCATGAAGCACTAATAATTCTTACTGAATTCTAATGGATAATTGGACCAGGATACTGACTGCTTGTTACGAAAACCCAGTATCAGGCTGGATGCTAGAAGGGCAGCCCTTTCTAGTATTCACTGGAGACCTCTATGCTTATTAGAAATCGCATTTTTTGTAACAATAAGGGTCATAGAGGGCTTGGCGATTGGAAGGTAATCAGGTTTGATCTGAGGAATAAGATGGTAGTTCCAATTTCTTGGAACATGAGCCCATTATCAGCATCAAGGGACCCCCTACCCTCCTCCCCACCTATATGGGGCATACTTTACCAGCTTTTCTCTATTTTTTCTATGTAACTGGAAAGGGAGGGAAGGTACAGTAGCAAACACCTCTCCATGCCACTCACACTCCTTTATTTTCTTATATTTTAAGAAAACATATCCCCTGGAATAGGTCTCCATTTTCATTAGGAGTCTAAGGAATACTTTCATTCACTATGCAACAATCTGCTACACAACAAGTTTTGTAGAATGCACATACATAATGAGGCTGTCCTATTTAAGGTGAAATTGAGAAGTTTATACAATAAAAAATAAATTAAGTAAACAGCCTCTCCTCACTTAGCAACATACTCGTCTACCGATACCTCGGACTTACAAAGGGCTCTCTGACCAGTATTCATACCTAAGTAATGTATATTAGAGCCGATTTCCTCTATTCTGTTTATTTCAACATACAGTACACTACCGTATAAACATTTAAAAATATACCAGAAGTGTTATAAATGGTGCAAAGGTGACATTAAAACAATATCAAAGATGGTTAACACAAACTCATACTACCATTATACATGTAGTATACTCCTCACTTGGCGACGAATTCGTTTAACGACATGGTCTTAGGAATGGAACTCTGTCGTTAAGTGAGGAGAGGCTGTATTAACAACCTAATTAAGTTTAAGAGGCTTGTGATCATGTATGACAGAAGAAAATTTTCATTATAATAAATTCATTGTCACCTTGTAAAGAGTTTCATCCCATATTGAAGTTCGAAAGCAGACGCATTCTAAGGGCTTTGATAATCGCTTGAGATCCTCTTCCCTCTCCCGAAATATCTGCAATTAAAAATAAATATAGAGAGAACAGAAAATAATAAATATATTTAAACTTTAAAATACTAACCTAAACACTTGATAGTTAAACAGTGCAACTAATGGCATCTTAATATTTTTTAGGAAAATAGGTCATTACCAAACCTAAAAGATTGCAGAAGTAATGAATGAAGCTTATGAAGACTTCAGAATTTAAAAAAAAAAAAAAAATCCAAAATATGGATGAACCTAATTTAAATATCCATGATATCCTTGTATAGCTCTAATGATTTCCACCCTCCTCCTATACTAATGTACACACCATCAACCTACACTAAGAAAATTTTTACATGATTATGCTTATCCACATTAATTATTGGGTTAAATTCTGATCCTCCTGAATTTATGAGTACAGTACTGTACTTAAGTATTCTGGTCCTCTTAAACGTTTGAGTACTTTCAGCCAATCCTATCCAAAATTACAGTATAGTGCCAAACATTCACTATTCAAACTTTCAAATTCAAAATTTACAGTACTCACTTGTACTTACACATGCACTCTGATTATCTTGCACACATGAGAACTCCTTGGTAACTCATTTACTCTGAACTACCATACAGTATAATAATAGCAATCTTTATTTCACTGAGGTACAGTTGGCCACACAGAAGTAGAGACCAATTGGGAGAGGGAAATGGAGACATGTGTTGTACTGTACTCTACTATGAAGTAGCAAAGAGTATTTGATTATGAATGCCATGATTGGCAGATGAGCTGTCGATTTCTGTACTATATAATATTAGTCCACTAACATAGCTTAAAGCTATATCAACCTGGGGAAAACAATAGGAGGTTACCTTTGCTTTTGAGAAAACATAAATGATGATGGCCTTTAGGCACCAAGATGGTAATGCTGGGAAAGTGGTAAGAAAGAAAGGGAGTGTGTTAGAACCTGGGGATGAAGGCAATATCCTTGGGGTAAAATTTTTTTATCTCAGACTATGAAGAACCACATAATAAATCTTGTAAACAAGGCGGCAAAGAACAGAGAATGAGAATTATCATATTTTTATGTTCTTCATAAGAGGGAATAATCACTGACAATATTATTTCCCATGCATACTTAATATCAGGTCCTCAGCTACAGAATAGTGGACTAATATCATACAGAGAAATCATCAATTCATCTACGAATCATCACCTGTTTCAATACTAATCGTGTGGGCACACGTGCTCATTTACAGCCAAATATAGTTTACTACTTGGAGTAGTTACATATCTCCATTGTCCCTAATTTGTCTCAACTTCTGTGCGACCAACTGTTTGTTGCACAAAAAATGCCTGCACATAGGAGAGAGAAGCTTACAACGATGATTCAGTCCAACTAGGACCATTTACAGTGTGACTTTGTAAATGGTCCAATTCAGACTGAAACGCTGTCGTAAGCTCCTCTCTCCTATGTGCCGGTTATTTGTGTATTGTTCCAGTCATGGTATTGTGCCTTTTTGTTATATATTTTTGTACACTGCATTGTTACGAATTTAAGAACAGCTAAAATTTTTAAGTATAAACAGTAAAGCCCATAGTTATGCATATCATTTTCGACAGAACTAGTACTAATACTAACTTAAGGTTTGTTCAGGAATTTGATGTTAATACATGAGGGGCACCAAAAATAAAATAGTAATAATAAGTAATGATAATAAAATGATATTGATAATAATGTGTTGGAAATTGAGTATAATACCAAAGAAATAATTAACATAAATATGTACTAATATGTACTCATCGGAGTTTTCTTTGATTTTATCTTAATAGTTCTTGGTCTTATTACTTTTCCTTTTATATCCATGGGGAAGTGGAATAAGAATCTTTCCTCCATAAGCCATGCGTGTTGTAAAAGTCAACTAAAATGCCGGGAACAATGGGCTAGTAACCCCTTTTCCTGTAAAGATTACTAAAAAGAATAAGAAGAAGAAAATTGTCAAAGTGGGAAGTCTGAATGTGCGTGGATGTTGTGCAAATGATAAGAAAGAGATGATTGTGGATGTTATGAATGAGAAGAAACTGGATGTCCTGGCTTTAAGTGAAACAAAGCTGAAGGGGGTGGGAGAGTTTCAATGGAGAGGAATAAATGGGATTAGGTCAGGGGTTTCAAATAGAGTTAGAGCTAAAGAAGGAGTAGCAATAATGTTGAAGGATAAGCTATGGCAGGAAAAGAGGGACTACAAATGAATAAATTCAAGGATTATGTGGAGTAAAATAAAGATTGGATGTGAAAAGTGGGTTATAGTAAGCGTGTATGCACCTGGAGAAGAGAGAAGTGTAGAGGAGAGAGAGAGATTCTGGGAATTGTTGAGTGAATGCGTGGGGAGTTTTGAATCAAGTGTGAGAGTAATGGTGGTTGGGGATTTCAATGCTAAAGTGGGTAAAAATGTTATGGAGGGAGTAGTAGGTAAATTTGGGGTGCCAGGGGTAAATGTAAATGGGGAGCCTTTAATTGAGCTATGTGTAGAAAGAGATTTGGTAATAAGTAATACATATTTTATGAAAAAGAGGATAAATAAATATACAAGGTATGATGTAGCACGTAATGAAAGTAGTTTATTAGATTATGTATTGGTGGATAAAAGGTTGATGGGTAGGCTCCAGGATGTACATGTTTATAGAGGGGCAACTGATATATCGGATCATTATTTAGTTGTAGCTACAGTTAGAGTAAGAGGTAGATGGGAAAAGAGGAAGGTGGCAACAACAAGTAAGAGGGAGGTGAAAGTGTATAAACTAAGGGAGGAGGAAGTTCGGGTGAGATATAAGCGACTATTGGCAGAAAGGTGGGCTAGTGCAAAGATGAGTAGTGGGGGGGTTGAAGAGGGTTGGAACAGTTTTAAAAATGCAGTATTAGAATGTGGGGCAGTAGTTTGTGGTTATAGGAGGGTGGGGGCAGGAGGAAAGAGGAGTGATTGGTGGAATGATGAAGTAAAGGGTGTGATAAAAGAGAAAAAGGTAGCTTATGAGAGGTTTTTACAAAGCAGAAGTGTTATAAGAAGAGCAGAGTATATGGAGAGTAAAAGAAAGGTGAAGAGAGTGGTGAGAGAGTACAAAAGGAGAGCAGATGATAGAGTGGGAGAGGCACTGTCAAGAAATTTTAATGAAAATAAGAAAAAAATTTGGAGTGAGTTAAACAAGTTAAGAAAGCCTAGGGAAAGTATGGATTTGTCAGTTAAAAACAGAGTAGGGGAATTAGTAGATGGGGAAAGGGAGGTATTAGGTAGATGGCGAGAATATTTTGAGGAACTTTTAAATGTTGAGGAAGAAAGGGAGGTGGTAATTTCATGCACTGGCCAGGGAGGTATACCATCTTTTAGGAGTGAAGAAGAGCAGAATATAAGTGTGGTGGAGGTACGTGAGGCATTACGTAGAATGAAAGGGGGTAAAGCAGCTGGAACTGATGGGATCATGTCAGAAATGTTAAAAGCAGGGGAGGATATAGTGTTGGAGTGGTTGGTACTTTTGTTTAATAAATGTATGAAAGAGGGGAAGGTACCTAGAGATTGGCGGAGAGCATGTATAGTCCCTTTATATAAAGGGAAAGGGGACAAAAGAGATTGTAAAAATTATAGAGGAATAAGTTTACCGAGTATACCAGGAAAAGTATACGGTAGGGTTATAATTGAAAGAATTAGAGGTAAGACAGAATGTAGGATTGCGGATGAGCAGGGAGGCTTCAGAGTGGGTAGGGGATGTGTAGATCAAGTGTTTACATTGAAGCATATATGTGAACAGTATTTAGATAAAGATAGGGAAGTTTTTATTGCATTTATGGATTTAGAAAAGGCATATGATAGAGTGGATAGAGGAGCAATGTGGCAGATGTTGCAAGTATATGGAATAGGTGGTAAGTTACTAAATGCTGTTAAGAGTTTTTATGAGGATAGTGAGGCTCAGGTTAGGGTGTGTTGAAGAGAGGGAAAATACTTCCCGGTAAAAGTAGGTCTTAGACAGGGATGTGTAATGTCACCATGGTTGTTTAATATATTTATAGATGGGGTTATAAGAGAAGTAAATGCTAGGGTGTTCGGGAGAGGGGTGGGGTTAAATTATGGGGAATCAAATTCAAAATGGGAATTGACAGTTACTTTTTGCTGATGATACTGTGCTTATGGGAGATTCTAAAGAAAAATTGCAAAGGTTAGTGGATGAGTTTGAGAATGTGTGTAAAGGTAGAAAGTTGAAAGTGAACATAGAAAAGAGTAAGGTGATGAGGGTATCAAATGATTTAGATAAAGAAAAATTGGATATCAAATTGGGGAGGAGGAGTATGGAAGAAGTGAATGTTTTCAGATACTTGGGAGTTGACGTGTCGGCGGATGGATTTATGAAGGATGAGGTTAATCATAGAAATGACGAGGGAAAAAAGGTGAGTGGTGCATTGAGGTATATGTGGAGTCAAAAAACGTTATCTATGGAGGCAAAGAAGGGAATGTATGAAAGTATAGTAGTACCAACACTCTTATATGGGTGTGAAGCTTGGGTGGTAAATGCAGCAGCGAGGAGACGGTTGGAGGCAGTGGAGATGTCCTGTCTAAGGGCAATGTGTGGTGTAAATATTATGCAGAAAATTCGGAGTGTGGAAATTAGGAAAAGGTGTGGAGTTAATAAAAGTATTAGCCATAGGGCTGAAGAGGGGTTGTTGAGGTGGTTTGGTCATTTAGAGAGAATGGATCAAAGTAGAATGACATGGAAAGCATATAAATCTATAGGGGAAGGAAGGCGAGGTAGGGGTCGTCCTCGAAAGGGTTGGAGAGAGGGGGTAAAGGTTTTGTGGGCAAGGGGCTTGGACTTCCAGCAAGCGTGCGTGAGCGTGTTAGATAGGAGTGAGTGGAGACGAATGGTACTTGGGACCTGACGATCTGTTGGAGTGTGAGCAGGGTAATATTTAGTGAAGGGATTCAGGGAAACCGGTTATTTTCATATAGTCGGACTTGAGTCCTGGAAATGGAAAGTACAATGCCTGCACTTTAAAGGAGGAGTTTGGGATATTGGCAGTTTGGAGGGATATGTTGTGTATCTTTATACGTATATGCTTCTAAACTGTTGTATTCTGAGCACCTCTGCAAAAACAGTGATTATGTGTGAGTGTGGTGAAAGTGTTGAATGATGATGAAAGCATTTTTTGGGGGGGATTTTCTTTCTTTTTTGGGTCACCCTGCCTCGGTGGGAGACGGCCGACTTGTTGAAAAAACAGTATTAAGAGTTTGATGGTAATAATATAAGTGTGTCTTTAACAATACAGTAAAGATTATAGTGATCATAATAAAATACAGCAAGTATTGTGTAGCTAACTGGTAGAATTCAATCTAAAATCTAGTGAAGGGTTTACATGTGATTTGATTAAAATTTAAATAGGTATATCACATAAATAGAAATTTTATTAAAGAATAAAATAAAGTGAGGATAAAATAATGGTTAGTTAATCAGAACAATGGCTAATAAATATGATAATTATACACAATCTGAAATAGAACAAAATACAAAAGTTATCTAATTCTTCTATTCTGATGACTGAATACTTACAAGATCTCTTTGGTCATCCTGCACGAGATCCATCTTGTGTATAAGGCAGAAGACACGAGCCTCTGGGGAGTTCTGCAAGATGGCTTCCAGGCAACTCTGGTAATAATGCATGTCCCTCTCTTTAAAAAAAATAATAAAGCTTTCTGTAATAAACATCAAGTCCAGTTAGTTTGTCTTTTTTTTTTTTTTTCAACAAGTCGGCCGTCTCCCACCGAGGCAGGGTGACCCAAAAAAAGAAAGAAAATCCCCAAAAAGAAAATACTTTCATCATCATTCAACACTTTCACCACACTCGCACATTATCACTGTTTTTGCAGAGGTGCTCAGAATACAACAGTCTAGAAGCATACACATATAAAGATACACAACATATCCCTCCAAACTGCCAATATCCCAAACCCCTCCTTTAAAGTGCAGGCATTGTACTTCCCATTTCCAGGACTCAAGTCCGACTATATGAAAATAACCGATTTCCCTGAATCCCTTCACTAAATATTACCCTGCTCACACTCCAACAGATCGTCAGGTCCCAAGTACCATTCGTCTCCATTCACTCCTATCTAACACGCTCACGCACGCTTGCTGGAAGTCCAAGCCCCTTGCCCACAAAACCTCCTTTACCCCCTCTCTCCAACCCTTTCGAGGACGACCCCTACCCCGCCTTCCTTCCCCTATAGATTTATATGCTTTCCATGTCATTCTACTTTGATCCATTCTCTCTAAATGTCTTGTATAAAACATAAACTTCAATAGAAAGAAATTGATGAAGTACACTGTATTTTAAATATTAATACCATTACACTACCTTAGTGGAGAATGAGAAATGCTGAAAATTTATTTTGTAAAGTAAAAGGACACAAGTGCAACTAATGTGATATTTTATTGTGGCAACATTACGCTCTCCAGGAGCCTTGTCAAGCTGTTAGTTCAATTTTGACTCACCCAGTTCACGGCTCTCAACGTCAAATACATAGATAAGCACTTCTACATTTCTGAAAATATTGTCCCTCTGGGAAGCAAAGTAGTTCTCCATGAATGCTTCTTGCCTGTTGATGAAATACAAATATAAAATTAATTCTATTTAAATAATGACATGAGATTTTGAATGACTAATGAGGATAATTGATGATATGCAGTATATGATATTTTTCATATTCTTATTTAAATAAATAGCATGAACTGTTACAAAATACAATGCTAATAAGAATTTACTCCTGATCATGCAAATGTTTCAATAGGTATTATACTCACCCTCCACAATCCCATAAGTTTAGGACCAAGTTGCCCAGAAATCGTACATGGGAGTGTTCTACATCAACTGAAACAGTAAAAGTTGTAATCAATCTCTCCAGCTCTCAGTCATATTACTCATCCCTTTTCAGGAACTGCATTCATAGTACATACACCTGACTCCTGGCTTTTGCAGTGGATTCACCCCTGGAAAATTAATGTTGTTGTTGCTGGGTTTCAAGAGTCACCAAAGCTCATGCCTCTTTGAGCCCTGCCTCCCGGAAGTTTGGGGAAAAATATAATGCCTAAATCTGGGTTGAAATTAAAGTGAAAACAAAATTTCCCTAAAAAACAGAGATGGATAAAATATTTTCCCAATTACGTCAGGTGGACCCCTTTGCCTAAGCCTCAAAAAAAAAAAGCCAGCTCCCTAAGAGGTTAGTTTCCACCTCATCTGGACATTTTTTCATATCTTTAGGTGTAAGGTTACATCTGATAGATATAATTTTTTTTTTCAACAAACCGGCCGTATCCCACCAAGGCAGGGTGGCCCAAAAAGAAAAACGAAAGTTTCTCTTTTTAAATTTAGTAATTTATACAGTAGAAGGGGTTACTAGGCCCTTGCTCCCAGCATTATAGTCACCTCTTACAACACACATGACTTACAGAGGAAGAATTCTGTTCCACTTCCCCATGGAGATAAGAGAAAATAAACAAGAACAAGAACTAGAAAGAAAATAGAAGAAAACCCAGAGGGGTGTGTAGTATATAAATGCTTGTATATGTATGTGTAGTGTGACCTAAGTGTAAGTAGAAGTAGCATGATGTACCTGAAATCTTGCATGTTTATGAGACAGAAAAAAGGACACCAGCAATCCTACCATCATGTAAAACAATTACAGGCTTTCGTTTTACACTCACTTGGCAGGACGGTAGTACCTCCCTGGGCAGTTGCTGTTTACCAACCTACTACCTAGGGTAAATATAATTATACTGTTTTTTTAATTTGGAAAAAAAGAAAGAATCTGAGAACATAAATAATAATGAAATAATAATACATATAATATAATAAAATAATAATACATATAATAACAATAATTTAATATCTTTATTTCTACAAATACACCTACCATCAGACTTACGACCTGCTCGACTTACGACCACTCGACTTACGACCACTCGACTTACGACCACTCGACTTACGACCACTCGACTTACGACCACTCGACTTACGACCACTCGACTTACGACCACTCGACTTACGACCACTCGACTTACGACCACTCGACTTACGACCACTCGACTTACGACCACTCGACTTACGACCACTCGACTTACGACCGTGTTTTTTATGCCAAATTTCTGGGAAATAAACAACTATTTGTGTTACAGTGTTTATCCTAAACCTTACAGTATAAAATACAGTACTAACAACATAAAAAGTAAAGTAAAACATGAAATACCAAAATAAAACAATAAAATAAAGTCATTACAAAAATGTTTTGTTGATATTCAGTAGTAAAGTTCGACTAACGACCATTTCGACTTACGACCAGTTTCTCGGAACCGAACTCGGTTGTAAGTCAGATGGTAGGTGTATATGTACAAGGTATACAGGCCTAGCCAACATCAATGACATACAGTACTACATAGAAAGCTGCTTGTTATGCAGAGCATTTCAGGCAAATTAGGTCAGTTTTGTTCCAGGATGCAACCCACACCAGTCGACTAACTCCCTGGTACCCATTTTACTGATGGGGAACATACACAACTGGTGTAAAGAAACATGCCCAATGTTTCTGCCCTCGCCAGAAATCGAACCCGGACCCTCGCCATATGAAGCGAGAGCTTTAGCCACCATGCTGTAATAAAGGAACTGTTAATGAAAAGTGACCAAGATAATTAGAATGATAATGTGTTTGGACTTAACAATATGTACATTATTAAATAAACAGGTCAACCTATGAGGCTGGAACCATGAATAAATGGTCAACAAATTGCCTTACCATAAATGAAATGGCACAAATGAGATATGGTGCCACACCATCAATATCTGACCTGATACTTATTCAGACAAAGGAAGAAATTTTCAGTAAACTATATCTTAATCCACTTGGTAACAGTGATCACATTTTATTGGAATTAACATGTGCTAAATATGACTTAGGTGAGGAAAAAGAAACATACAAACAAGAGCAAATGGATTATAAAACAGTCAACTACAATGCTTTAAGGCAGTATTGCTGAGGAACTGACTGGGATAAAATACAATATTACAAAAGACAGCTTGCCCCCACCTGGGAATTAAAGTTTCACCCTTATGGTTTTTAGCCAAACACTCTCGCTCAGATATAAATTACCTGCTCACACACAAACTACTCACTCCCCCTTTCCAATATAGCTCACCCATGCAGATGTTTTACATTTCTATTATATATTGCTGACATTAGCATTCTTTCTATTGCTTATCATTCTAAACTACATACTATATATACAATATAAACGTCTGTAGAATTATCTTTTACAGTAAATAACCTACATTTCACATTCCTATTTTCTTCTCACTAGCAAAGCCAGCAAGTATTTTTGCACTCTAAAGATATATCCTTTTATGTTATAGAAAACAACAAAGAGAAACTTACTTGTTGCTCCAAGGCGACTGGTGTCTCGAGCAATGTAGTTGGCAAAAATAATAGATCTCATACTGGTCTTCCCAGACCCACTCTTACCCATCAGCAAAACCTAATAAAATATGACAATACTGTAAAGAAATAATCAGATTCTTTAGGAATTGTCTAAATTAGCAAATATACAGTACTGTAATGGTAAAACCAATTTAAATATATATATATATACATAAAAAATAAAAATGCAAAAAGTTTTCTGGTTACTGAAAAATATGTTGTCATCAAAAGAAAAGACACACTTCACGTAAATATACTAATATAAATTCACACATAGTACAAACACCTTTCACTGTACTTCCAACATAAAAACCACTGTATTACTGTGCATGAAGGAGTTAGGGGTCTAGCTGTGGATGTATGGAGACAGGAGTTTTACTGTGAGTGGAAGGAACCAAGAATCTCACTGTGGATGGAGGGTAGCAGGAATCTTGCTGTGTATAGGCATCTTACTGTAGGTAAAGGGTAGTGGGAATCTCACTGTGGATGGTGGGTAGTATCTCAATGTGGGTAAAAGGTAGTGGGAATTTCACTGTGGGTGGTGGGTAGCAGGAGTTTTACTGTGGGTGGAGGGCAGTAAGTCTTTGAGAAGATAAAGGGAGGTCGGAATGTCAATGTGGCCTTTCAACACTCACAAAACATTAATGGAACTCAGGCAAGTGAACCCTCTTTGGAGTGGATATGCTGAATGTGTTTACATTCAGCTCACCCAGATGCCTACATTATAGTTCATGCTCCTCCTTGAAACCTTCCCACTGATCATCACTGTTTCCTGCTTTCATGTGGTGCCATCTTAAACATGCATTTAGTAAAAGAAAGAAATATTGTATACTGCCCAATAAAAGGTTAAGCAAGGCTTAGGTAGGGTTGGATTACTATTAGTACATTAGATTAGATTAGGCTGTGTCACTTCCTCCAAATCCACAGCTAGTGGTTCACATGGCTTATGGACTAAGTGGTAGAGTCTTCAGGTTCCACTTGAAGGATTCAAGCTCAAACCTGGGACAAACTGATTATTAATATCATGGGGAAACGCTAAACCCGTAGGGATTATACAGTGCCTGAAGGGGATGGGGGGTTATGGAAAGCATTCAAGCTCAATTCAGGGAACTGGAACACAGATCCAATTCCCTGGATCAAGAGTGCCTCATCAGCATCAAGGAACTGGGACAAACTGAAACGTTCACCAAGTTCCTTACACCCATTGCCCCTTGTTTACTAGCAGTAAGTAGGTACCTGAGTGTTAGCTAACTTCAAGTGTGTACCATATTTTCCAGCATAAAAGACTTATTTTCATCAAGTCTTGACAAATCACTCTGTGCCTTACATGTTCCAGGTCAGGGTCAAGGGTAGGCTTTGGGTTACTGGCAAGTGGTGTTTTCAGTGGTAACAATACATACCAGTAAACAATACATACACACGTAACAATACATACCAGTAAAAGGAGATACAGTTGGAATAAAGTGAACCGAGTTATTTACATAAACACTAAAGAGAGGGATCAGCTTACAATAATAGGTACATGAATGTTAACTTCACAGGCAGGTCTTGCTTATACAGCAGATTGGGTTCTAGGCTATCACTGTAAAGTGAATCATAGCCTTTTTCACTTTCAAATGCATATCAAATCTTGGAAGGGAGGTTTTGTGGGCGAGGGGCTTAGACTTCCAGCAGGTGTGCGTGAGCGTGTTCGATAGGAGTGAATGGAGACGAATGGTATTTGGGACCTGACGATCTGTTGGAGTGTGAGCAGGGTAATATTTAGTGAAGGGATTCAGGGAAACCAGTTATTTTTATATAGTCGGACTTGAGTCCTGGATATGGGAAGTAAAATGCCTGCACTTTAAAGGAGGGGTTCGGGATATTGGCAGTTTGGAGGGATATGTTGTGTATCTTTATATGTATATGCTTCTAAGCTGTTGTGTTCTGAGCACCTCTGCAAAAACAGTGATTATGTGTGAGTGAGGTGAAAGTGTTGAATGATGATGAAAGTATTTTCTTTTTGGGGATTTTCTTTCTTTTTGGGTCACCCTGCCTTGGTGGGAGATGGCCGACTTGTTAAAAAACTATGAAATATTAAATGACCAACAGAGCTAGGCCTAAATAATACATTTACAGTACACACATTACTTACCTTAAAATATTTTCATCCTTAGCTTATAGTGAGTAGTGAACATATTTACTGTAGGAAGTTGGAATAAATGAAGAATGGGTATAATGGAAAACGGCTGCATTAGCAAAATGCTGTAAAATGAAGTGCTGTAAATCAGGGCCCTCCTCTACAAGAAATCATTCTCCTTCCTTTCTGTAGCTTCATACATTAGGTACCTTTTAGCTCTTCTTGAACTGGCTCATGCTAGGACAGGCTTTGACATGTGCAGGCAATCCATTCCACTCTTTTATTGCTGTATAATAAAAGGTGTTTGAGGCCTGACTTGGCTTAGTTGGCAACACTCTCAGTTTACTGAGTGTCCATGGTTTGATCCTTGGTAAGGGTGGAAATATTGGGAATGTCTCCTTACATCTGCTATCCCTGTTCACCTAGCAGTAAGTACCTGGGTGTTAGTCAAATAGTGTGGGTCACATCCTGGGGGACAAGATTGAGGGACCCCAATGGAAATAAAACAGTCGTTGAAAATGCACTAATTTTCTTGGGTTATCCAGGGTAGCTAACCCTGGATAACCCAACTACTGTGGGTACTACTGGTTTTGGTTCCTAACCTTGACAAACTTGGCAGCAAGATATTCTGGACATTGTTTGTGAGCAATTTTATAAACATGATTTAACTTTATTTACTTTACTCTATCTTCAACATTTAGCTTATCCAGTTGTCACAATTTATCTTGGCTTACATATTCTCTTGGACCCCAACCCAGAATAAATCACACCATTTTGCTCTGGGTGATTTGTAGTGTTTTTTTTTTTTTTTTTTTTTTTTTGTTAAGGTAGAGTAACATGAAGAAGAGGAATGTATATGACATTGTACAAGAGTTAGACATGGGGTTCTGCGAGCCTTAGTGAGCAGACACTGTGCCTGTCTATAGAGGAATATTAGCCTGACATTTGTTATTTTACTACTACATTATTCCCTATCAATTCATCTGACATTCTTGGGTCAAAGGAAATTTCCAGATATTTCACCGAGAATAGTGAACTGATAGTTCCCCATTACACTGAATATTAAAAGTATTTACCCTTTTCAGTTTATTTGTTGTGCCCCCCAAGAATATGGCTTCTGTTTTCCCGAGGTGTAGCATGGGGAAAAGGGCAAAATAACCAAATTGGAAATAAGGCACACTAATTAGATTTATTGAATTATTCCCAGTTAATAACCATCCAAGTTAATAATCAGAATAAAATCTTCTCACCTTCTTTCACAGCCAGAATCAATATTCCTAGTCACCATACTTTAACGAAAAGCCTTTCCTTCTTTCACTGCTAGTATTTATATCCTCTCAATACTAGCTACTAAAATAAAAACTTTTAATTAACTTTCGGTATCACAACGAATGTGTAAGCGAACATTTGTTCTCAAGTATTTAACTAGTTTTAAAAGAAATTTACTGACATTCATTATTCGTTTTTACATAAACAGAAATTTCTCTCACAGGAATAATGAATCGGCTTTCGAAATACCTTTTTCTTCATCATCAGCCTGGGAAGTATATGCGAGTAAATAAGGGTATGGTTGGTGCAGTGTCACGAGGCAGGTTGTAGGAGTGTCTGGTGTTAACCCTCCCCCGTCTACTGTTTACACTTAATGCCAGGGGATACAACCTCCCAGTTGTCTCAAATTTCTTTATAAATGCTTTTTAATTTTAAATAAGAGTATCATTATATATATATATATATATATATATATATATATATATATATATATATATATATATATATATATATATATATATATATATATATATATATATATATATATATATATATATATATATATATATATATATATATATATATATATATATATATATATATATATATATATATATATATATATATATATATATATATATATATATATATATATATATATATATATATATATATATATATATATACATATATATATATATATATATATATATATATATATATATATATATATATATATATATATATATATATATATATATATATATATATATATATATATGTCGTGCCGAATATGTAAAACTGGTCAATTAGCAAGAACTCATTTAAAATTAAGTCCTTTCTAAAAATTTATCTTATACATTTAAAGATATATTTTTTTCATTAATGTTAATGTAAAACTTTTTAATTTTGCACCAAAAGAATCTTAGAAAATTTACCTAACCTTATTATACCAAGAACAATTTAATTTAGCCTAACCTAACTAAAAATATTTTAGATTTGTTTACAATAATTTAATACTAAACAAACACAATGAAATATACATTTTTCGTTAGGTTCAGAATGATTTTGGCGAAATTACTGCATACACAACGAGACTTGACTCACGAAATCCTAATGACACGATTGCAAACAAACCATACCCCGGCTGGGATTGAACCCGCGGTCATAGAGTCTCAAAACTCCAGCCCGTCGTGTTAGCCACTAGACCAGCTAGCCACAATAAGATTCGTCCAACTAGGTATATTTCTACACCATAGGAAGGTTAGCACAGGCACCACTGTGACCACAAATGCAAGTTTTTACAGGCGAATCTCCAGCTAGCGTGGCCGTGACGAACTATAGCTCAAGTCCCTTCACTGCCGTCAACCTAGTTGGACGAATCTTATTGTGGCTAGCTGGTCTAGTGGCAAACGCGACGGGCTGGAGTTTTGAGACTCTCTGACCGCGGGTTCAATCCCAGCCGGGTTATGGTTTGACTGCATACACAAATTTTCACTTGTCCTATATGGCAAGATGAGCGTTGCTATTTAAGCCAAGATCGCAAGTTCTGCCTATTCGGCACGACATATATATATATATATATATATATATATATATATATATATATATATATATATATATATATATATATATATATATATATATATATATATATATTTATTTATTTATTTATTTAAAAAATTTGAGCACACATACAGAGGTACAACAAATACAGGTAAGAGCAGTATGCTCTTACCAAAAAAGATAAAACATTCTTTTCTAAAGCTGGTGTAAATTGTGGGACCCATAGCCTCGGAGAAGTTGATAAAAAGGCTTCAAGGAAGAATATTTGGATTTCTTCCTGAAGCCATTTGAATATTCCACTTCCCCTACCACCACATCTTTTCATTCCTTTTTACCAATAGGTATATTTTATTACATAATATGGTACAAAAGATTTAAGAGACACATTGTTGATATAAAGATGGCATATACAGTACATGAGGTGTGAGAGATACATGTCTAGTACATATTGTGACGTGTTTGTCACTGATTATAATGTGAAAATCTCATCCAGCTCCTCAGAGCTGGGACTCGTGCCCAAAATACAGAAGGCATTACCCCTCTGAACAGCAGCGCTGAGTCACTGGAACAGAAAACTAGCTGCCCTGGGATCCCTAGTTACCCTGATGAGTCTTTTGCCTAGTTCCTTAAGGAACTCAGATGCACTCTTTCCCCATGAGCCAAGGGAACAAACATAAAATGATGGGCAAGTTCTCCATATTTTCTAGACTTTGGGGACTCCCTGAAGCTGGTGACTGCCCCCCCTTCCTTCCTGGTGTATTACCTGGAGTTTACCTGAAGAGAGTTCCGGGGGTCAACGCCCCCGCGGCCCGGTCTGTGACCAGGCCTCCTGGTGGATCAGAGCCTGATCAACCTGTGTGCTGGCTGCACACAATCCAACGTACGAGCCACAGCCCAGCTGGTCAGGTACCGACTTTAGGTGCTTGTCCAGTGCTTGCTTGAAGACAGTCAGGGGTCTATTGGTAATCCCTCTTATGTATGCTGGGAGGCAGTTGAACAGTCTCGGGCCCCTAGCACTTATTGTACTGTCTCTTAACGTGCTAGTGACACCCTTGCTTTTCATTGGGGGAACGTTGCATCGTCTGCCGAGTCTTTTGCTTTCGTTGTGAGTGATTTTCGTGTGCAATTTAGGTACTAATCCCTCTAGAATTTTCCAGGTACATATAATCATGTATCTCTCCCGCCTGCATTCCAAGGAGTACAGGTTCATGAACTTCAAGCGCTCACAGTAATTGAGGTGTTTTATCTCCGTTACGCTCGCAGTGAAGGTTCTCTGTACTTTTTCTAGTTCAGCAATTTCACCTGCCTTGAAAGATGAAAGCTGGAGTGTGATCAAATTAATGAATTTAGCAACAACTCATTCAGAAATGTTCAAGAAATGGCAAAGTATTTTATCCACAGTGCTATATTACAGACCATTCTGGAGAAATACCCTGACTTTGCTAGCTGTAAATAATGCATTACCATGTGTGTGTGTGTGTGTGTGTGTGTGTGTGCGTGTGTGTGTGTGTGTATTCACCTAATTGTACTCACCTAATTGTGGTTGCAGGGGTCGAGACTCAGCTCCTGGCCCCGCCTCTTCACTGATCGCTACTGGATCCTCTCTCTCTCTGCTTCCTGAGCTTTGTCATACCTCTTCTTAAAACTATGTATGGTTCCTGCCTCCACTACTTTACTTGCTAGGCTATTCCACTTGCTGACAACTCTATGACTGAAGAAATACTTCCTAACGTCCCTGTGACTCGTCTGAGTCTTCAGCTTCCAGTTGTGACCCCTTGTCCCTGTGTCCCCTCTCTGGAACATCCTATCTCTGTCCACCTTGTCTATTCCCCGCAGTATCTTGTATGTCGTTATCATGTCTCCCCTGACCCTTCTGTCCTCCAGTGTCGTCAGTCCGATTTCCCTTAACCTTTCCTCGTACGACATTCCCTTGAGCTCTGGGACTAGCCTTGTTGCAAACCTTTGTACTTTCTCTAACTTCTTGACGTGCTTGACCAGGTGTGGGTTCCAGACTGGTGCTGCATACTCCAGTATGGGCCTAACATACACAGTGTACAGTGTCTTGAACGATTCCTTATTAAGGTATCGGAACGCTATTCTCAGGTTTGCCAGGCGCCCGTATGCTGCAGCGGTTATTTGGTTGATGTGTGCCTCCGGTGATGTGCTCGGTGTTATGGTCACCCCAAGGTCTTTCTCCCTGAGTGAGGTCTGTAGTCTTTGTCCACCTAGCCTATACTCTGTCTGCGGTCTTCTTTGCCCCTCCCCAATCTTCATGACTTTGCATTTGGCTGGATTGAATTCGAGAAGCCAGTTACTGGACCACATGTCCAGCCTCTCCAGGTCTCTTTGCAGTCCTGCCTCATCCTCGTCCGATTTAATTCTTCTCATCAACTTCACGTCATCTGTGAACAGGGACACTTCAGAGTCTATTCCTTCCATCATGTCGTTCACATATATCAAAAATAGCACTGGTCCTAGAACTGACCCCTGTGGGACCCCACTCGTAACAGGCGCCCACTGTGATACCTCTTCACGTACCATGACTCGTTGCTGCCTCCCTGTCAGGTATTCCCTTATCCATTGCAGTGCCCTTCCTTTTACGTGTGCCTGATCCTCCAGCTTCTGCACTAATCTCTTGTGGGGAACTGTGTCAAAGGCCTTCCTGCAGTCTAGGAAAACGCAATCTACCCAACCCTCTCTCATGTCTTACTTCTGTTACCTTGTCATAAATCTCCAGGAGGTTTGTGATACAAGATTTGCCTTCCATGAACCCATGCTGGTTTTCATTTATAATCTTGTTCCTTTCCAGGTGTTCGACCACTCTCCTCCTGATAATCTTCTAGACGACTTTGCACACAATAAATGTCAGAGACACAGGTCTGTAGTTTAGTGCCTCGTTTCTGTTTCCTTTCTTAAATATGGGGACTACATTAGCTGTCTTCCATTTCTCAGGTAGTTGCCCAGTTTCAAGGGATGTGTTGAAGATTGTGGTTAGAGGCACACACAGCATCTCTGCTCCTTCTCTAAGGACCCATGGGGAGATGTTGTCCGGTCCCATCGCCTTTGAGGTGTCAAGGTCACTTAAGAGCTTCTTCACCTCCTCCTCAGTTGTTCGTATGTCATCCAACACTTGTTGGTATATTCCCTCTTGATGTTCCCTTCTGTTCTGTCTTCCCACAGCCCTTCCTGTCTCTACTGTAAAAACTTCCTTAAATCTCCTGTTCAGCTCCTCACATACGTCCTGATCATTTCTTGTGAGTTCTCCACCTTCTGTCCTTAATCTGATCACCTGGTCTTTGACTGTTGTCTTCCTCCTGATGTGGCTATACAACAGTTTCGGGTCTGTCTTGATTCTCGATGCTATGTCATTTTCATACTGTCGCTGGGCCTCCCTCCTTACCTGTGCGTACTCATTCCTGGCTCTGCGACTGATCTCCCTATTTTCGTGTGTTCTCTGCCTTCTGTACTTTTTCCATTCTCTATTGCACTTTGTTTTTGCCTCCTTACACCGTCGGGTGAACCAGGGCCTTGTTCTGGTCTTCCCGTTGTGTGTGTGTGTGTGTGTGTACTCACCTATTTGTGGTAGCAGGGGTCGAGTCTTAGCTCCTGGCCCTGCCTCTTCACCGGTTGCTACTGGGCCCTCCCTCTCCCTGCTCCATGAGCTTTATCAAACCTCGTCTTAAAACTGTGTATGGTTCCTGCCTCCACTACGTCATTTTCTAGGCTATTCCACTGCCTTACAACTCTATGACTGAAGAAATACTTCCTAATATCTCTCTGACTCATTTGTGTCTTCAACTTCCAATTGTGGCCTCTTGTTTCTGTGTCCCCTCCCTGGAACATTCTGTCTTTGTCCACCTTGTCTATTCCACGCAGTATTTTATATGTCGTTATCATGTCTCCCCTGACCCTCCTGTCCTGCAGTGTAGTCAGCCGATTTCCCTTAATCTTTCTTCATAGGACATTCCCCTTAGCTCTGGAACTAACCTTGTGGCAAACCTTTGTACTTTCTCTAGTTTCTTGACGTGCTTTATCAAGTGCGGGTTCCAAACAGGTGCTGCATACTCCAGTATGGGCCTGACATACACGGTGTACAGTGTCTTGAACGATTCCTTACTAAGGTATCGGAATGCTGTTCTCAGGTTTGCCAGGCGCCCATATGCTGCAGCAATTATCTGATTGATGTGTGCTTCCGGAGACATGCTCGGTGTTATACTCACCCCAAGATTTTTCTCGAGTGAGGTTTGCAGTCTTTGGCCACCTAGCCTATACTCTGTCTGTGGTCTTCTGTGCCCTTCCCCTATCTTCATGACTTTGCATTTGGCAGGATTAAATTCGAGAAGCCATTTGCTGGACCAGGTGTCCAGTCTGTCCAGGTCTCTTTGAAGTCCTGCCTGGTCCTCATCAGATTTAATTCTCCTCATTAACTTCACATCATCTGCAAACAGGGACACTTCTGAGTCTAACCCTTCCATCATGTCGTTCACATATACCAAAAATAGCACTGGTCCTAGGACCGACCCCTGTGGGACCCCGCTCGTCACAGGTGCCCACTGTGATACATCATTACGTACCATGACTCGTTGTTGCCTCCCTGTCAGGTATTCTCTGATCCATTGCAGTGCCCTTCCTGTTATATGCACCTGATGCTCTAGCTTCTGCACTAATCTCTTGTGAGGAACTATGTCAAAGGCCTTCTTGCAGTCCAAGAAGATGCAATCAACCCACCCCTCTCTCTCGTGTCTTACTTCTGTGTGTGTGTGTGTGTGTGTGTGTGTGTGTGTGTGTGTGTGTGTGTGTGTGTGTGTGTGTGTGTGTATGTGTGTGTGTGTGTGTGTACTCACCTAATTGTACTCACCTAATTGTGGTTGCAGGGGTCGAGACTCAGCTCCTGGCCCCGCCTCTTCACTGATTGCTACTGGATCCTCTCTCTCTCTGCTTCCTGAGCTTTGTCATACCTCTTCTTAAAACTATGTATGGTTCCTGCCTCCACTACTTCACTTGCTAGTGTGTGTGTGTGTGTGTGTGTGTGTGTGTGTACTCACCTAATTGTGGTTGCAGGGGTCGAGACTCAGCTCCTGGCCCCGCCTCTTCACTGATCGCTACTGGACCCTCTCTCTCTCTGCTTCCTGTGCTTTGTCATACCTCTTCTTAAAACTATGTATGGTTCCTGCCTCCACTACTTCACTTGCTAGGCTATTCCACTTCCTGACAACTCTATGACTGAAGAAATACTTCCTAACGTCCCTGTGACTCGTCTGAGTCTTCAGCTTCCAATTGTGACCCTTTGTCCCCTCTCTGGAACATCCTATCTCTGTCCACCTTGTCTATTCCCCGCAGTATCTTGTATGTCGTTATCATGTCTCCCCTGACCCTTCTGTCCTCCAGTGTCGTCACTCCAATTTCCCTTAACCTTTCCTCGTACGACATTCCCTTGAGCTCTGGGACTAGCCTTGTTGCAAACCTTTGTACTTTCTCTAACTTCTTGATGTGCTTGACCAGGTGTGGGTTCCAGACTGGTGCTGCATACTCCAGTATGGGCCTAACATACACAGTGTACAGTGTCTTGAACGATTCCTCATTAAGGTATCGGAACGCTATTCTCAGGTTTGCCAGGTGCCCGTATGCTGCAGCGGTTATTTGGTTGATGTGTGCCTCCGGTGATGTGCTCGGTGTTATGGTCACCCCAAGGTCTTTCTCCCTGAGTGAGGTCTGTAGTCTTTGTCCACCTAGCCTATACTCTGTCTGCGGTCTTCTTTGCCCCTCCCCAATCTTCATGACTTTGCATTTGGCTGGATTGAATTCGAGAAGCCAGTTGCTGGACCACATGTCCAGCCTGTCCAGGTCTCTTTGCAGTCCTGCCTCATCCTCGTCCGATTTAATTCTTCTCATCAACTTCACGTCATCTGCGAACAGGGACACTTCAGAGTCTATTCCTTCCATCATGTCGTTCACATATATCAAAAATAGCACTGGTCCTAGAACTGACCCCTGTGGGACCCCGCTCGTAACAGGCGCCCATTGTGATACCTCTTCACGTACCATGACTCGTTGCTGCCTCCCTGTCAGGTATTCCCTTATCCATTGCAGTGCCCTCCCTTTTACGTGCGCCTGATCCTCCAGCTTCTGCACTAATCTCTTGTGGGGAACTGTGTCAAAGGCCTTCCTGCAGTCTAGGAAAACGCAATCTACCCACCCCTCTCTCTCGTGTCTTACTTCTGTTACCTTGTCATAAATCTCCAGGAGGTTTGTGATACAAGATTTGCCTTCCATGAACCCATGCTGGTTTTCATTTATAATCTTGTTCCTTTCCAGGTGTTCGACCATTCTCCTCCTGATGATCTTCTCCATGACTTTGCACACAATACATGTCAGAGACACAGGTCTGTAGTTTAGTGCCTCGTTTCTGTTTCCTTTCTTAAATATGGGGACTACATTAGCTGTCTTCCATTTCTCAGGTAGTTGCCCAGTTTCAAGGGATGTGTTGAAGATTGTGGTTAGAGGCACGCACAGCATCTCTGCTCCTTCTCTAAGGACCCATGGGGAGATGTTGTCCAGTCCCATCGCCTTTGAGGTGTCAAGGTCACTTAAGAGCTTCTTCACCTCCTCCTCAGTTGTTCGTATGTCATCCAACACTTGTTGGTATATTCCCTCTTGATGTTCCCTTCTGTGCTGTCTTCCCACAGCCCTTCCTGTCTCTACTGTAAAAACTTCCTTAAATCTCCTGTTCAGCTCCTCACATACCTCCTGATCATTTCTTGTGAGTTCTCCACCTTCTGTCCTTAATCTGATCACCTGGTCTTTGACTGTTGTCTTCCTCCTGATGTGGCTATACAACAGTTTCGGGTCAGTCTTGATTCTCGATGCTATGTCATTTTCATACTGTCGCTGGGCCTCCCTCCTTACCTGTGCGTACTCATTCCTGGCTCTGCGACTGATCTCCCTATTTTCGTGTGTTCTCTGCCTTCTGTATTTTTTCCATTCTCTATTGCATTTTGTTTTTGCCTCCTTACACCGTCGGGTAAACCAGGGGCTCGTTCTGGTCTTCCCGTTGTTACTGTTGCCCTTGGGAATAAACCTTTCCACTGCCTCCTTGCATTTTGTTGTTACATATTCCATCATTTCATTTACTGGCTTTCCTGCCAGTTCACTGTCCCACTGGACCTCCCGCAGGAAGTTCTTCAACCCTATGTAGTCCCCTCTTTTATAGTCAGGCTTTTCCCATTCAACTCCTGTTATTCTCTCCACTTGCAGTTCTACTATGTATTCAAAGCACAGAACCACGTGGTCGCTAGCTCCTAGGGGACTCTCATACTTGATGTCCTCAATATCTGAGCTGCCCAGGGTGAACACAAGGTCCAATCTTGCTTGTTCATCCTCCCCTCTCACTCTGGTAGTGTCCTTAACATGTTGGTGCATGAGGTTTTCCAGCGCCACGTCCAACATCCTGGCTCTCCATGTTTCGGGACCCCCATGTGGCTCCAGGTTTTCCCAGTCAATCTCCCTGTGGTTGAAATCCCCCATAACCAGCATCTTTCCTCTGCTGGAGTGAGCTCTTCTTGCCACCTCAACAAGTTTGTCCACCATTGCTCTGTTGCTCTCTTCATATTCCTCTCTTGGCCTCCTGCAGCTCTGTGGGGGATTATACATCACTGCAATGACCACTTTGTGTTCCCCAGACTGAAGTGTACCTGCTATGTAGTCTCTTTCTCCCGTCTCATCTATTCCTTCCATTTTCTCGAATTTCCATCTGTTTTTTACGAGCAGAGCAACCCCACCTCCCCCCCTGCCCCTTCTATCTTTCCTCATGATCTGGTATCCTGGTGGGAAGATTGCATCTGTTATTGTCTCCATGAGTTTTGTTTCTGTAACTGCTATGATGTCTGGGGACTTCTCATTGATTCTTTCTTGCCATTCCTCATGTTTATTCGTTAATCCATCTGCATTTGTGTACCAAACCTTCAACTTCTGTTCTAATACTGTAACTGTGGTGCGGGGGGTGGAAACAGAGGGATCGGTGTGTGATGGTTGGTTTGGATTGTTCAGTTGCCTTGGGGGTGTCGTGGCTGGAGTCCTTCTGCAGGTGTTTCTGGGGGGTGCGCTTGTCCTTCCATTTGATCCTGGATTATTCTGCTCTCCTTTTTCGTTTCCTCCCATTTCTCCTTTCGTTTTTGAACTCTCTCTTTCATTGTCTTCCTTTCGTCCTGTGTTCTGTGTGTGTGTGTGTGTGTGTGTGTGTGTGTGTGTGTGTGTGTGTGGGTGTGGGTGTGTGTGTGTGGGTGTGTGTGTGGGTGTGTGTGTGGGTGTGTGTGTGGGTGTGTGTGTGGGTGTGTGTGTGTGGGTGTGGGTGTGTGGGTGTGGGAGTGTGTGTGGGTGTGTGTATGCGTGTGTGTGTGTGGGTGTGTGTGCTTGTGTGTATGCATATATTTGTATGCTCGTGTGTGTGTGGGTGTGCGTGCTTGTGTGTATGCATATATTTGTACGCTCGTGTGCATATGTCTGTGCGTGCGCCCTCGTGTGTGTATGTGTGTGCGCGCGCGCTAGTGTGGGTGTATGACCCACTTGTATTTATAACTCATTACAATTGTGACCAGGTGTGGACGTATCAGTGGTTCATTAGTTTGTAATTTGTTCATGACTGTAACCATGTATAATAGTGAGGCTGATTCATTACCTTTGTAACTTGCCATGATTGTGACCAGATCTACCTGGAGTTCATTACCTTTGTAACTAGTTCAGCTATCATAACTTTGGGGTCCAGTCCCTGGACCCATTATGTACCTTTGTAATCTTTTGACTACCGCGCACAGGATGGGTATGGGGTGCATAATAAAGATATTAAACTAACTTGAAAGGTGCTGTTAGTGTGCAGCAATATTCCAGCCTAGATAGAACAAGCGACCTGAAGAGTGTCATCAAGGGCTTGGCATCCCTAGTTTTGAAGGTTCTCATTATCCATCCTGTCATTTTTCTAGCAGATGCGATTGATACAATGTTATGGTCCATGAAGATGAGATCCTCCAACATTATCACTCCCAGGTCTTTGACGTTGGTTTTTTGCTCTATTTTGTGGCCGGAATTTGTTTTGTACTCTGATGAAGTTTTAATTTCCTCATGTTTACCATATCGGAGTAATTGAAATTTCTCATCGTTGAACTTCATATTGTTTTCTGCAGCCCACTGAAAGATTTGGTTGATGTCCGCCTGGAGCCTTGCAGTGTCTGCAATGGAAGATACTGTCATGGAGATTCGGGTGTCATCTGCAAAGGAAGACACTGTGCTGTGGCTGACATCATTGTCTATGTCAGATATGAGGATGAGAAACAAGATGGGAACGAGTACTGTGCCTTGTGGAACAGAGCTTTTCACCGTAACCGCCTCGGACTTTACTCGTTGACTACTTCTCTTTGTGTTCTGTTTGTGAGAAAATTATAGATCCATCTACCAACTTTTCCTGTTATTTCTTTTAGCACGCATTTTGTGCGCTAATACGCCATGGTCACACTTGTCGAAGGCTTTTTGCAAAGTCTGTATATATTACATCTGCATTCTTTTTGCCTTCTAGTGCATCTAGGACCTTGTCGTAGTGATCCAGTAGTTGAGACAGACAGGAGCGACATGTTCTAAACTCATGTTGCCCTGGGTTGTGTAATTGATGGGTATCTAGATGGGTGGCGATCTTGCTTCTTAGGACTCTTTCAAGGATTTTTATGATATGGGATGTTCAAATCAAATCAAATCATATCAAATCAAAGTTTATTCTCCATAAGGATTACAATGCGGGGTTTACAGATTTTGGTTATTGTGTGGTTTACATGTAATAAAATACTAATTACAGAGGGGGCCACTAGAACACCTAGCAAGGCTAGGCATTTCAGGCAAACTTAGATTAATTCTTAACCCTAAATTATTACAAATTGTGGAGTAAGTTGACTAAATATTAAATGACTAAATACTAAGTGACTAAATACTAGTTTGTGAGTTTAGCAATGTGAATGCTTTTGTTTTGGCACAATACATAGTTTCTATATTGGAGTATCACAGGCAAACTTATGACTAGTTAGGAATCATTATTTTAAGATTAAGATACGTATTTCTGTGCTTATAGTCAAATGGGTGAGTGAGTGAGTGTAAGTGTGAACCACCAGGTGGTTTTTATGTAGTTAGTTGACGGGGTGTATCAAGGAGATAAGATGTTTTCTAACGGTAGTTTTGAAGGTGATGAATGTGTCTGCTGTTCTAGAGTTTTCAGATAGGGTGTTCCAGATTTTAGGGCCTTTGACATACACTGAATTTTTGCATAGATTTAGTCGGACATGGGGAATGTCATAGAGATGTTTGTGTCTGGTGTTATGCTTGTGGGTCCTGTCACAACTGTCAAGAAAGCATTTTAGGTCAAGGTTAATATTGGAATTTAAGGTCATGTATATGTAGATTGCACAGTAATAAGTATGGATGTTCTGATCAGGGAGTAAGTTTAGATCTATGAAGAGTGGGGGGGGGGGGTGTTGCAAGGGATGGGATTTAGTGATTATTCTTACTGCGGCTTTTTGTTGAGTTATTATTGGCTATAGGTGAATTGCTGCAGTTGAACCCCAAGCACAAATAGCATAGGTGAGGTATGGATAAATGAGTGGATGGTATAGTGTGAGAAGGGCATTTTGCGGCACGTAGTATCGTATCTTGGAGAGGATCCCAACTGTTTTGGATACTTTTTTTGATATGTGTTGGATATGGGTGCTGAAATTCAGGTTGTTGTCGAGGTATAGGCCTAGAAATTTGCCCTTATTATGTCTGGCAATTAGAGTGCTGTCAATCTTAATGTTTAGTTTTGCAGCACCTGCTCTGCTACCAAACATAATATAGTAGGTTTTGTCAGTGTTAAGTATAAGTTTATTGGCTGTCATCCAAGTTGATATTTTGAGCAGCTCCTCATTAACAATGGTGTTGAGGGTGGCAAGATTAGGGTGAGAGATGACATAAGTTGTTGGAACTTATTCTGTCCGAGAAGTCCCAACGGGGAAAAACACACCGTTTGAGGGCCCTTACACCCACCCAAAATACACACTCATCCGGGTTGGCGAAGATGGTTGGAAGGTACTTCTTAATTGATAGATTTACCCTTCAGGGAAGAAGTAGGTAGTTTATACTGTTAGTACACTAATATCAGGATTATTGAGGCAACTATAGATAATAATAATGTAGACCTAAGACCTGAACATAGGTAGTAATAGGCCGAATGTAGGCAAATGCTAGGTTATGTTAGCTAGGGACAACTGGCAGCCCAAGTTTGAATGACGAGGCACTGGTCTCGAAGACGCCAGAGCTTCCTTCTTAGACTAGACACCATCTGAACAACACGTGCCATGATCAGCAGGCGGCGCCCCCACGTGTCTTCACATATTAGACCTGGGGAAATCTGGTGGAGGCACCTCAATGTACCGTAGATGACCTCCTCCATCAGGCCCATACAGTAAAACAAGACCTCCACTTTTTCTTAGGATTCTGGCCAGTGTCTACCTGGAGTTTACCTGGAGAGAGTTCCAGGGGTCAACGCCCCCATGGCCCGGTCTGTGACCAGGCCTCCTGGTGGATCAGAGCCTGATCAACCAGGCTGTTGCTGCTGGCTGCACGCAAACCAACGTACGAGCCACAGCCCGGCTGATCAGGAACTGACTTTAGGTGCTTGTCCAGTGCCAGCTTGAAGACTGCCAGGGGTCTGTTGGTAATCCCCCTTATGTGTGCTGGGAGGCAGTTGAACAGTCTTGGGCCCCTGACATTTATTGTATGGTCTCTTAACGTGCTAGTGACACCCCTGCTTTTCATTGGGGGGATGGTGCATCGTCTGCCAAGTCTTTTGCTTTCGTAGTGAGTGATTTTCATGTGCAAGTTCGGTACTAGTCCCTCTAGGATTTTCCAGGTGTATATAATCATGTATCTCTCCCTCCTGCATTCCAGGGAATACAGGTTTAGGAACCTCAAGCGCTCCCAGTAATTGAGGTGTTTTATCTCCGTTATGCGTGCCGTGAAAGTTCTCTGTACATTTTCTAGGTCGGCAATTTCACCTGCCTTGAAAGGTGCTGTTAGTGTGCAGCAATATTCCAGCCTAGATAGAACAAGTGACCTGAAGAGTGCCATCATGGGCTTGGCCTCCCTAGTTTTGAAGGTTCTCATTATCCATCCTGTCATTTTTCTAGCAGATGCGATTGATACAATGTTATGGTCCTTGAAGGTGAGATCCTCCGACATGATCACTCCCAGGTCTTTGACGTTGGTGTTTCGCTCTATTTTGTGGCCAGAATTTGTTTTGTACTCTGATGAAGATTTAATTTCCTCATGTTTACCATATCTGAGTAATTGAAATTTCTCATCGTTGAACTTCATATTGTTTTCTGCAGCCCACTGAAAGATTTGGTTGATGTCTGCCTGGAGCCTTGCAGTGTCTGCAATGGAAGACACTGTCATGCAGATTCGGGTGTCATCTGCAAAGGAAGACACGGTGCTGTGGCTGACATCCTTGTCTATGTCGGATATGAGGATGAGGAACAAGATGGGAGCGAGTACTGTGCCTTGTGGAACAGAGCTTTTCACCGTAGCTGCCTCGGACTTTACTCTGTTGACGACTACTCTCTGTGTTCTGTTAGTGAGGAAATTATAGATCCATCGACCGACTTTTCCTGTTATTCCTTTAGCACGCATTTTGTGTGCTATTACGCCATGGTCACACTTGTCGAAGGCTTTTGCAAAGTCTGTATATATTACAGCTGCATTCTTTTTGTCTTCTAGTGCATTTAGGACCTTGTCGTAGTGATCCAATAGTTGAGACAGACAGGAGCGACCTGTTCTAAACCCATGTTGCCCTGGGTTGTGTAACTGATGGGTTTCTAGATGGGTGGTGATCTTGCTTCTTAGGACCCTTTCAAAGATTTTTATGATATGGGATGTTAGTGCTATTGGTCTGTAGTTCTTTGCTGTTGCTTTACTGCCCCCTTTGTGGAGTGGGGCTATGTCTGTTGTTTTTAGTAACTGTGGGACGACCCCCGTGTCCATGCTCCCTCTCCATAGGATGGAAAAGGCTCGTGATAGGGGCTTCTTGCAGTTCTTGATGAACACGGAGTTCCATGAGTCTGGCCCTGGGGCAGAGTGCATGGGCATGTCATTTATCGCCTGTTCGAAGTCATTTGCCGTCAGGATAACATCGGATAGGCTTGTGTTAATCAAATTTTGTGGCTCTCTCATAAAAAAGTCATTTTGATCTTCGACTCTCAGTCTGGTTAGCGGCTTGCTAAAAACTGAGTCATACTGGGACTTGAGTAGCTCACTCATTTCCTTGCTGTCATCTGTGTAGGACCCATCTTGTTTAAGTAGGGGCCCAATACTGGACGTTGTTCTCGATTTTGATTTGGCATAGGAGAAGAAATACTTTGGGTTTCTTTCGATTTCATTTATGGCTTTTAGTTCTTCCCGCGATTCCTGACTCCTAAAGGATTCTTTTAGCTTAAGTTCGATGCTTGCTATTTCTCTGACCAGTGTCTCCCTACGCATTTCAGATATATTGACCTCTTTTAGCCGCTCTGTTATTCTTTTCCGTCGCCTGTAAAGGGAGCGCCTGTCTCTTTCTATTTTACATCTACTCCTCCTTTTTCTTAGAGGAATAAACCTTGTGCAAACATCGAGTGCCACCGAGTTAATCTGTTCTAGGCATAAGTTGGGGTCTGTGTTGCTTAGTATATCTTCCCAGCTTATATCGGTTAGGACTTGGTTTACTTGGTCCCACTTTATGTTTTTGTTATTGAAGTTGAATTTGGTGAATGCTCCCTCGTGACTAATCTCATTATGTCGGTCTGGGGCTCCACGCATACATGTCTGAACCTCAATTATGTTGTGATCTGAGTATATTGTTTTTGATATGGTGACATTTCTCATCAGATCATCATTGTTAGTGAAGATGAGGTCTAGTGTATTCTCCAGTCTAGTAGGCTCTATTATTTGCTGGTTTAAATTGAATTTTGTGCAGAGATTTAAAAGCTCGTGTGAGTGTGAGTTTTCATCAGAGCTGCCTCCTGGTGTTATTACTGCAACAATATTATTTGCTATATTCCTCCATTTTAGGTGCCTTAAGTTGAAATCCCCCAGGAGCAAGATGTTGGGTGCAGGAGCTGGAAGATTTTCCAGACAGTGGTCAATTTTTAACAGCTGTTCCTGGAATTGCTGGGATGTTGCATCCGGAGGCTTGTAGACTACCACAATGACTAGGTTTTGGTTCTCGACCTTTACTGCTAAAACTTCCACTACATTATTTGAGGCATTAAGCAGTTCTGTGCAAACAAGTGACTCTGCAGTGTACAGGTCAACCCCCCCCCTTTTGCCTGTTCACTCTGTCACATCTGTATAGGTTGTAACCTGGGATCCATATTTTGTTGTCCAAGTGATCCTTTATGTGGGTCTCAGTGAAAGCCGCGAACATTGCCTTTGCCTCTGCAAGCAGTCCACGGATGAAAGGTATTTTGTTGTTTGTTGCTGGCTTTAGACCCTGTATATTTGCAAAGAAGAATGTTATCGGACTGGTGGTATTGTTGGTACTGGGGGGGGATTTTTTTTCCGGCATTAGTATCTGTATCTGTTGGTTTGGAGTGGAGGCCATCGACTGTGGTTCCACTCCAGGAATGACTGGATTTGGTGTACGATTTCTGCCATTTCCTGCCAGTTTTTTTTCCTTCCTGGCACTAAAAAACCTCTCCCTCTTGAGTGGCTGTGGCTACCCAGGTTTTCCCATGGCCTGGATGTTTTGTATCTTTTTGTCCCCTTTAGATGGTATGCCTGGCAATTTAAGTTATAGCACAGTCTTTCCTGTACTGAAGAGGTACACAGTTCAGGGTGAAAAAGCTTACAGGAAGGGAGTTTGCATTTTCCTGTTGTCATATGGGCATGGCATTTTCTAGGGTGGTCATAGTTGCACGTCCCATCTGTTTTTCCAGATTTCCCATGCCAGCAGATACCAAGTGCATAGTACGTATGTGCACAGGCTTGGTTTCCGTTTGCCTTGGGTTTCTGTGACTGTATTCCCTGTTGGTGCATGTTTCCCTGTCTTTCTTCTATCCTCCCTAGCACCAACAATGGAGCTCCCACCAGTTGTTTTTGGTAATATATCCTCACTATTGCTAGTGGAGTCCTCTTGTTTGCTATTTCCTGCGGTATTTCTAGTTTGCAATATTGGTTTTATCTTATCTTTGACTACACTTGTTTCCCTACTATGGCTCCTGTCCCCTATGAGGTCATTTATATGTATTCCTTCCTGCATATAGTTCCCGACTACCTGGACAAAATCTCCAGCTTCACCATTTCTGTCTCCCAGGACAGCATCTCCAGCTTCACCATTACTGTCTCCCAGGACAGCACCTCCAGCTTCACCATTACTGTCTCCCAGGACAGCACCTCCAGCTTCACCATTACTGTCTCCCAGGACAGCACCTCCAGCTTCACCATTACTGTCTCCCAGGACAGCACTATCAGCCCCACATTTACTGACTACCAGGACTTCATCTCCAGCCTTACAGTTTCTGACTACATGGCCAGTATCAAGGGCAGTACCATTCAGCCCAGACTTTTTATGTTCCCATCTGTTGTAGAAAGCTTCCAGGTTGTCTATGAAAGCAGCTTTGATGTTGTCCTCTTTTGATACATTTGTGATTTTAGTCCACAGATTTATCTCATTTGGGCATACCCAAAAACATTTCCCTGTTTTAACACTGCTTGTAGCTAGTTCTTGGATATCTGCACAAGGGGCGTGACACCAATTTCCACACAAATGACAATTTATCCATGTGGAAGCCCGTTTGTTTGACTGACCACAGACTACACACAGCTTCATAATGATTTGAATGGTTGATTTACTGCAATTCTACTAGCAACCTCTTGAATATTCTATTAATAACCTCCTTAAATGAAGCTCTAGCTATTTGTATTTCTGTTTCTAACTGTTTTTGTATATTGGACAGCTTACCGTGCACGTTCCTGATATATATTTAATGTTTGTGTTTATAAGGGCGCCTACAACCCCAGTCAAGGGTTCGGACCAGTCGATCTGATCTGATCAGTGGGTCGCTTATTTAAAACATACTGGTCGGTGATTTGGGCTAACACATGAAGGATCTACTGGAAATTATCTACCCGAGTAATATGTGATTTGATTGATACAAAAGTATAACTTGCGTGTTGAAGAAACCGGTGATTTCTGGCAGCTCCTACAATGACGAACGGTCGACCTCAACCCTTGTTTATCAATCGCTGTATCTAGCTTTTCTATTTTTTTTTCCGTCTCCACCACAATAAATGCTATATTATCACTATAGTTGACTGGTGGAAATTTTGGAGGAAGGACGCTTTTTCTGTAGTAATATTTGCTTCTGGTTGTGTATATTGCGACCGCTGGTAACTACAGGTTATATGAAATTCACAGTATACGTCTGGTATTTCAAGAAAAAAAGAAACTAATGAAAGTCACTCCACTCCACTAAGTACCATTATAATACTGGTTAGTTGCTACTACAACGGGGAAAGTTGGGGGTGAGTTGAGCTGTAGGCCTTTGTGCAGCTGGCGGTGGAAAAAAATGGTATAAAATACCGACACAATGGCAATATAAACACAAATGCAGTATAATGTGATCCTTTATTGACTACGTTTCGCCCACACAGTGGGCTTTTTCAAGTCACAAACAGAACTACCTGGGGTGGAAGGAACGCGAGTATTTATAGTCCGGCTGAGGTCAGGTGAAGAATGCTGCATCTGATGATGTACCGAGTTGGGTTGTAGAGTCTAAAAACTTGGGTAGCTTGGAAAGGAGACTGGACAAGTTTGTGAGCAGACCTTCTACAGTGTTCTTATGTGGGATAGCGATGAAGAAGTTTCTTGGCAAGTGGTTCAGCTATGTTATAGAAGCCACTATTCTGGTTGAAGTTGTCGGATATAGAAATAAGTGATGATTCCAGGATTCTTCGGTATTGAGTGTTGTCTTCTGTGGCGATAAGTCTTGAGTTTCTGTAGTTTATCAAGTGGTTGTGTGAATTACGGTGTTGTACGCAGGCATTCCTTGTGTCGTCAGACCTGCTTGCGTATTGGTGTTCTGAAATACGTGTTTGGAGGTCCCTTGATGTTTCGCCCACGTATAACTTGTTGCAGTCATTACAAGGGATTATGTATACCCCTGCAGAGGATGGAGGCTTGTCCTGCCTACTACTGGTGATGTCCTTGATGGTCGTGGTTGTGGAGGTAGATACTTGGAATGATGTTTTGGCAAAGATGTTGGAAACATGTTTGGCAATGGAGTTGGTGGGAAGGACTATGTATCTCTTCTCGGCAGTGTCTTCTCTGGGTGTGTTGAAGATGTTTAGTGCTCGCCGTCTGCAGTCTCTGATGAAGTGACGAGGATAGTGGAGTTTGGAAAATACCTGTTCAATTATAGTGCATTCTTCCTCAAGGAACTCGTTGCTGCAGATTCTGAGTGCACGCAGGAAGAAGCCTATAATTACACCACGTTTGGTTTTGGTGTCGTGGTGAGAGTAGAAGTGGAGAAGATCGTTTTGGTTGGTGGGTTTTCGATAGACTTTAAAACGAAGTTCGTGGTCAGCTTTGCAGAGTAGAACATCAAGGAAAGGAAGAGTGTTGTCGACCTCTTCTTCAAGTGTGAACTGGATTGAAGGCTCGACCTGGTTGAGCTTGTCTTGGAGAGCTTGAACGTTGAAGCGTTTAGGAGTTATGAGGAGAATGTCGTCAACATAACGGAGCCAGGTGACAGACGAAGGAATAATGGTGGAGAAACGTTCGGCTTCTAGATGTTCCATGTATAGGTTCGCTAGGACTGCACTGAGTGGCGAACCCATGGGTAGTCCAAAAGTCTGCTGAAAGAGGTGATTTTCAAAAGAGAAACACGTAAAGCCAACACATAGTTCAACCAGGTCGATGAAGTCGCTGGCTGGAATGGGAAGATCAAGTGAATCGTCAATTTTCTTGCGCAAGAGATCGATGGCTTGTTTAGTAGGTACTTTAGTGAATAGGGAAGTCACGTCAAGGCTGGAAAGTTTCTTGTTCCTGATGTTGATGTTGCGAATGCGATTGATGTTGCGAATGCGATGTTCTACTCTGCAAAGCTGACCACGAACTTCGTTTTAAAGTCTATCGAAAACCCACCAACCAAAACGATCTTCTCCACTTCTACTCTCACCACGACACCAAAACCAAACGTGGTGTAATTATAGGCTTCTTCCTGCGTGCACTCAGAATCTGCAGCAACGAGTTCCTTGAGGAAGAATGCACTATAATTGAACAGGTATTTTCCAAACTCCACTATCCTCGTCACTTCATCAGAGACTGCAGACGGCGAGCACTAAACATCTTCAACACACCCAGAGAAGACACTGCCGAGAAGAGATACATAGTCCTTCCCACCAACTCCATTGCCAAACATGTTTCCAACATCTTTGCCAAAACATCATTCCAAGTATCTACCTCCACAACCACGACCATCAAGGACATCACCAGTAGTAGGCAGGACAAGCCTCCATCCTCTGCAGGGGTATACATAATCCCTTGTAATGACTGCAACAAGTTATACGTGGGCGAAACATCAAGGGACCTCCAAACACGTATTTCAGAACACCAATACGCAAGCAGGTCTAACGACACAAGGAATGCCTGCGTACAACACCGTAATTCACACAACCACTTGATAAACTACAGAAACTCAAGACTTATCGCCACAGAAGACAACACTCAATACCGAAGAATCCTGGAATCATCACTTATTTCTATATCCGACAACTTCAACCAGAATAGTGGCTTCTATAACATAGCTGAACCACTTGCCAAGAAACTTCTTCATCGCTATCCCACATAAGAACACTGTAGAAGGTCTGCTCACAAACTTGTCCAGTCTCCTTTCCAAGCTACCCAAGTTTTTAGACTCTACAACCCAACTCGGTACATCATCAGATGCAGCATTCTTCACCTGACCTCAGCCGGACTATAAATACTCGCGTTCCTTCCACCCCAGGTAGTTCTGTTTGTGACTTGAAAAAGCCCACTGTGTGGGCGAAACGTAGTCAATAAAGGATCACATTATACTGCATTTGTGTTTATATTGCCGCAGCTGGCGGTGCATGCCCAGTACGTACCAGCGTCTCTTGTCAGCCTAGAAGCTAGTGTCACTTTCTGCATAGTATTCTAGGGGATTCACCCCCCCCTCCCCTTGGAAATAGGAATTTCTGAGGTGCAGGCAGGTCACTAATAACGATTGAATATTGCAGGAATTAAGGCTCCCGGTTGCACATGGTTCTGATGGCAAGTCCAGAGGGACTAAAAGCTTACGGAGGTTGAAGACCAGAATAGATTCTACATCACCAAGTTAGTCCTTTAAACGTGCATGCAGGCGAGATTTCTTGCAACATCAATCATTTATGAAAATCTGTCCTATAAGCCACTTGTGAGGCTGAGGTACCGACCTCAGAGCTCGGTGTCAGCAGAGCTTGCCAGGGTAGGCGACTCACTTGGAGGCAGTCCAGACAAATTTTCACATAAGTCGTGTCGTCAGCAAAGAGAATGGGAACCAGGTGTTGGGATACATTTCGAAGATCATTGATGTAAATGAGGAAGAGCAGGGGACCAAGGACACTTCCCTGTGAAACTCCAGTATCAAGTGGCCGTGATGATGATGCTGTGTCTTTAATGGTGACATACTGATACCTATTAGTAAGGTAGAATTTGAAATATGCAAGTGCACGGCCTCTTATACCATAATGGTCAAGTTTATAGAGTAGGATGCTGTGGTCTACTGTGTCAAAAGCTTTTCTTATGTCAATAAAAATTCCTAGTGGATATTCCTTATTTTCCAATGCTGTGTAAAGCAGATTTAGCATTTTTACAATTGCATCATTAGTGCTTTTATTTTTCCTGAAACCAAATTGGCAGGGGTTAAGTATGTTTTGTGCCGTTATAAATGAATACAGTCTCCTGTTAGTTTAATATCTTTATTATGCACCCCATACCCATCCTGTGGGCGGTAGTCAAAAGATTACAAAGGTACATAATGGGTCCAGGGACTGGACCCCAAAGTTATGATAGCTGAACTAGTTACAAAGGTATACCTGGAGAGAGTTTACCTGGAGAGAGTTTCGGGGGTCAACGCCCCCGCGGCCCGGTCTGTGACCAGGCCTCCTGGTGGATCAGCGCCTGATCAACCAGGCTGTTGCTGCTGGCTGCACGCAAACCAACGTACGAGCCACAGCCCGGCTGATCAGGAACTGACTTTAGGTGCTTGTCCAGTGCCAGCTTGAAGACTGCCAGGGGTCTGTTGGTAATCCCCCTTATGTGTGCTGGGAGGCAGTTGAACAGTCTCGGTCCCCTGACACTTATTGTATGGTCTCTTAACGTGCTAGTGACACCCCTGCTTTTCATTGGGGGGATGGTGCATCGTCTGCCAAGTCTTTTGCTTTCGTAGTGAGTGATTTTCGTGTGCAAGTTCGGTACTAGTCCCTCTAGGATTTTCCAGGTGTATATAATCATGTATCTCTCCCTCCTGCGTTCCAGGGAATACAGGTTTAGAAACCTCAAGCGCTCCCAGTAATTGAGGTGTTTTATCTCCGTTATGCGCGCCGTGAAAGTTCTCTGTACATTTTCTAGGTCGGCAATTTCACCTGCCTTGAAAGGTGCTGTTAGAGTGCAGCAATATTCCAGCCTAGATAGAACAAGTGACCTGAAGAGTGTCATCATGGGCTTGGCCTCCCTAGTTTTGAAGGTTCTCATTATCCATCCTGTCATTTTTCTAGCAGATGCGATTGATACAATGTTATGGTCCTTGAAGGTGAGATCCTCCGACATAATCACTCCCAGGTCTTTGACGTTGGTGTTTCGCTCTATTTTGTGGCCAGAATTTGTTTTGTACTCTGATGAAGATTTAATTTCCTCATGTTTACCATATCTGAGTAATTGAAATTTCTCATCGTTGAACTTCATATTGTTTTCTGCAGCCCACTGAAAGATTTGGTTGATGTCCGCCTGGAGCCTTGCAGTGTCTGCAATGGAAGACACTGTCATGCAGATTCGGGTGTCATCTGCAAAGGAAGACACGGTGCTGTGGCTGACATCCTTGTCTATGTCGGATATGAGGATGAGGAACAAGATGGGAGCTAGTACTGTGCCTTGTGGAACAGAGCTTTTCACCGTAGCTGCCTCGGACTTTACTCTGTTGACGACTACTCTCTGTGTTCTGTTAGTGAGGAAATTATAGATCCATCGACCAACTTTTCCTGTTATTCCTTTAGCGCGCATTTTGTGCGCTATTACGCCATGGTCACACTTGTCGAAGGCTTTTGCAAAGTCTGTATATATTACATCTGCATTCTTTTTGTCTTCTAGTGCATTTAGGACCTTGTCGTAGTGATCCAGTAGTTGAGACAGACAGGAGCGACCTGTTCTAAACCCATGTTGCCCTGGGTTGTGTAACTGATGGGTTTCTAGATGGGTGGTGATCTTGCTTCTTAGGACCCTTTCAAAGATTTTTATGATATGGGATGTTAGTGCTATTGGTCTGTAGTTCTTTGCTGTTGCTTTACTGCCCCCTTTGTGGAGTGGGGCTATGTCTGTTGTTTTTAGTAACTGAGGGACGACCCCCGTGTCCATGCTCCCTCTCCATAGGATGGAAAAGGCTCGTGATAGGGGCTTCTTGCAGTTCTTGATGAACACAGAGTTCCATGAGTCTGGCCCTGGGGCAGAGTGCATGGGCATGTCATTTATCGCCTGTTCGAAGTCATTTGGCGTCAGGATAACATCGGATAGGCTTGTGTTAATCAAATTTTGTGGCTCTCTCATGAACTCCTGGTAGATTTGGTCACAATCATGGCAAGTTACAAAGGTGCACGAGTTTCTCGAAGATTTTGGATAGCAATGGTAAGTTTGAAATTGGCCTATAGTTGTTTACATCTGTAGGGTCACAACCTTTATGTATTGGTGTAACTCTTGCTGTCTTGAGCATGCGAGAGGACATGGGCCGCTCGCTTGTACAATAATGGTGGGACATGAGACAGGTTCCCTGAGTTATTTTTAAGTGACTTTATAATCTCAGTGACTTCGGTGGGCTCAGGTGGTACAAGATAGAAGGAATTTGGGAAATTCCCATCTAGTTAGTCCCCGGCATGGGCGTTGGTACGTGGGATTTTACTGGCAAGGTTAGATCCTATGGTTGAGAAGAAGTCATTTATCTTGTTAGCTGTTTCAGTGGGATGCAGTGGTGTTTCGTTAGGTTTAGTTAGGACAATATTCTTGTTTTTTTTTCAGTTTGTGGGTGCCCAGAATCTGACAGAGTGTTTTCCAGGTCTTTTTTATATCTCCTCTTGTGTCAGTGAATCTGCTGGAGTAGTACAGTTGTTTGGCTTTCTTTATTACTTTGGTGAGAACTGATGAATAGTGTTTAAGAATATCTTTGTGTATTAAACCCTGTCTATATTGCTTTTCATATTGGTGTTTCTTATCAATGGATTTCAGAATGCTGCTGGTTAGCCATGGGCAACCGAGCCGTTTATTCGTGATCTGTTTCGTTTTTATAGGACAATGTTTGTTGTATAGTCTAAGTAATTTGTTAAGAAAAATGTCTGTCCAGTCGCCAATACCATTGGCCTTGGAGAATTCTGTAGGCCAGTCAACAGTCTCTAGGTCTGCTGTGAGCTTCCTTATTGAGGCCTCGTGATGGAGTCTAAATGAAACTTTGTTGTATTCCAGTGGTGGTTTACTAATGTTTGTTAAGAGGAAGGTAGGGTAGTGGTCTGTAGTGCTGTCTGTGATTATCCCTGATTTAAGGGGGGCTAAGTAAGTAAGTTTATTCAGGTATACACAAATACAGTTATATAGAATTATCATACATAGCAGCATATGTGTAGAGAACCTAGGATAACCCAAAAAAAGTCTATTATGGTTGCACTTGTCTCAGTAAGATAAGATAAGATAAGATAAGATTTCGTTCGGATTTTTAACCCCGGAGGGTTAGCCACCCAGGATAACCCAAGAAAGTCAGTGCGTCATCGAGGACTGTCTAACTTATTTCCATTGGGGTCCTTAATCTTGTCCCCCAGGATGCGACCCACACCAGTCGACTAACACCCAGGTACCTATTTGCTGCTAGGTGAACAGGACAACAGGTGTAAGGAAACGTGTCGAAATGTTTCCACCCGCCGGGAATCGAACCCGGGCCCTCCGTGTGTGAAGCGGGAGCTTTAGCCACCAGACCACCGGGCCACCAGAAGACCACCGGGCCAGAAGACCACCGGGCCTGGTTGGTTTAGTTATTGTTGGTATGAGAAGTGTGTTGTTCATATTGTTGATGAAATCAGTTACAGGCTGATCATCTAGTAAGCCAAGGTTGATATTGAAGTCTCCAGCTAAGAGAAGGTGGTGCTTGTTCATTTATCTGTTTGTTATTAGTGCCTTTAATTTCTCACTGAAATTTGGAATGTTTGTGTGGGGTATCCGGTAAATGGCACCGATTGTTATAGGCGTCTTAAGGTTTTTTACAGTAAAATTAGCAAAAATGTATTCCCCATGTTAGTGCTATCGGTCTGTAGTTCTTTGCTATTGCTTTACTGCCCCCTTTGTGGAGTGGGGCTATGTCTGTTGTTTTTAGTAACTGTGGGGCGACCCTCGTGTCCACGCTCCCTCTCCATAGGATGGTAAAAGCTCGTGATAGGGGCTTCTTGCAGTTCTTGATGAACACGGAGTTCCATGAATCTGGCTCTGGGGCAGAGTGCATGGGCATGTCATTTATCGCCTGTTCGAAGTCATTTGGCGTCAGGATAACATCAGATAGGCTTTTGTTAGCCAAATTCTGTGGCTCTCCCATAAAACATTCATTCTGATCTTCGACTCTCAGTCTGGTTAGCGGCTTGCTAAAAACTGAGTCATATTGGGACTTGAGTAGCTCACTCATTTCTTTGCTGTCATTAGGTGGCCCGGTGGCCTGGTGGCTAAAGCTCCCGCTTCACACATGGAGGGCCCGGGTTCGATTCCCGGCGGGTGGAGACATTTCGACACGTTTCCTTACATCTGTTGTCCTGTTCACCTAGCAGCAAATAGGTACCCGAGTGTTAGTCGACTGGTGTGGGTCGCATCCTGGGGGACAAGATTAAGGACCCCAATGGAAATAAGTTAGACAGTCCTCGATGACGCACTGACTTTCTTGGGTTATCCTGGATGGCTAACCGGAGTTAAAAATCCGAACGAAATCTTATCTTATCTTATTTGTGTAGGACCCACCTTGTTTAAGTAGGGGCCCAATACTGGACGTTGTTCTCGGCTTTGATTTGGCATAGGAAAAGAAATACTTTGGGTTTCTTTCTATTTCATTTGTGCCATCATTCAGGAACCAGATGTTTAGCTCACTGGTCACTCTGACTGTGATTTCCCTAACCGCTATACAGAAGAGAAATGGTGCGAGGGGATCCCCTTGCTGGACACCCTATAATGATGTGATTTCATGCTCTCCAAACAGGAGCGTTGATTCCTCGTTATATCCAGCTGAAACAAAAGGGAAGAGACCAGGGAAATGTTTTTGTATAGCTGCTAATACCACGTCTCTTTCAGGAGATTAAATGCATTCTTGAAATCTAATTATACCACTGTGTTGTACTCAGGCAGGTTGTTGATATATGCCCTTGTTGCATGAACCGCTGTTTCACTTCCTTAAGAGACCCCAAAGCCAAGCTTGTTTGGTTGAAGCATCATAGCTGCTTCTGCGCAAGTAATTCGGACAGCAGCTGTAGAACCGAGGCTGCGAAAAGTGTTGTCCACTGCAATTGGCCTAATTCCTCAATCCCTTTTAAGGGGGCAAAGTCATGCACAGAAAAAGAAATGTTTATTTAGTCAGGGAATCAGACTGGCCAAGGAATTGTTGACGAACCTTGTGATCTCTGAAAGCAGTGTCTCTTCAATATATATATATATATATATATATATATACATTTTTATTATTTTTATTATCACACTGGCCGATTCCCACCAAGGCAGGGTGGCCCGAAAAAGAAAAACTTTCACCATCATTCACTCCATCACTGTCTTGCCAGAAGGGTGCTTTACACTACAGTTTTTAAACTGCAACATTAACACCCCTCCTTCAGAGTGCAGGCACTGTACTTCCCATCTCCAGGACTCAAGTCCGGCCTGCCGGTTTCCCTGAACCCCTTCATAAATGTTACTTTGCTCACACTCCAACAGCACGTCAAGTATTAAAAACCATTTGTCTCCATTCACTCCTATCAAACACGCTCATGCATACCTGCTGGAAGTCCAAGCCCCTCGCACACAAAACCTCCTTTACCCCCTCTCTCCAACCTTTCCTAGGCCGACCCCTACCCCGCCTTCCTTCCACTACAGACTGATACACTCTTGAAGTCATTCTGTTTCGCTCCATTCTCTCTACATGTCCGAACCACCTCAACAACCCTTCCTCAGCCCTTTGGTAATCCCGCACCTCCTCCTAACTTCCAAACTACGAATTCTCTGCATTATATTCACACCACACATTGCCCTCAGACATGACATCTCCACTGCCTCCAGCCTTCTCCTCGCTGCAACATTCATCACCCATGCTTCACACCCATATAAGAGCGTTGGTAAAACTATACTCTCATACATTCCCCTCTTTGCCTCCAAGGACAAAGTTCTTTGTCTCCACAGACTCCTAAGTGCACCACTCACTCTTTTTCCCTCATCAATTCTATGATTCACCTTATCTTTCATAGACCCATCCGCTAACACGTCCACTCCCAAATATCTGAATACATTCACCTCCTCCATACTCTCTCCCTCCAATCTGATATTCAATCTTTCATCACCTAATCTTTTTGTTATCCTCATAACCTTACTCTTTCCTGTATTCACCTTTAATTTTCTTCTTTTGCACACCCTACCAAATTCATCCACCAATCTCTGCAACTTCTCTTCAGAATCTCCCAAGAGCACAGTGTCATCAGCAAAGAGCAGCTGTGACAACTCCCACTTTGTGTGTGATTCTTTATCTTTTAACTCCACGCCTCTTGTCAAGACCCTCGCATTTACTTCTCTTACAACCCCATCTATAAATATATTAAACAACCACGGTGACATCACACATCCTTGTCTAAGGCCTACTTTTACTGGGAAATAATTTCCCTCTTTCCTACATACTCTAACTTGAGCCTCACTATCCTCGTAAAAACTCTTCACTGCTTTCAGTAACCTACCTCCTACACCATACACTTGCAACATCTGCCACATTGCCCCCCTATCCACCCTGTCATACACCTTTTCCAAATCCATAAATGCCACAAAGACCTCTTTAGCCTTATCTAAATACTGTTCACTTATATGTTTCACTGTAAACACCTGGTCCACACACCCCCTACCTTTCCTAAAGCCTCCTTGTTCATCTGCTATCCTATTCTCCGTCTTACTCTTAATTCTTTCAATTATAACTCTGCCATACACTTTACCAGGTACACTCAACAGACTTATCCCCCTATAATTTTTGCACTCTCTTTTATCCCCTTTGCCTTTATACAAAGGAACTATGCATGCTCTCTGCCAATCCCTAGGTACCTTACCCTCTTCCATACATTTATTAAATAATTGCACCAACCACTCCAAAACTATATCCCCACCTGCTTTTAACATTTCTATATTTATCCCATCAATCCCGGCTGCCTTACCCCCTTTCATTTTACCTACTGCCTCACGAACTTCCCCCACACTCACAACTGGCTCTTCCTCACTCCTACAAGATGTTATTCCTCCTTGCCCTATACACGAAATCACAGCTTCCCTATCTTCATCAACATTTAACAATTCCTCAAAATATTCCCTCCATCTTCCCAATACCTCTAACTCTCCATTTAATAACTCTCCTCTCCTATTTTTAACTGACAAATCCATTTGTTCTCTAGGCTTTCTTAACTTGTTAATCTCACTCCAAAACTTTTTCTTATTTTCAACAAAATTTGTTGATAACATCTCACCCACTCTCTCATTTGCTCTCTTTTTACATTGCTTCACCACTCTCTTAACCTCTCTCTTTTTCTCCATATACTCTTCCCTCCTTGCATCACTTCTACTTTGTAAAAACTTCTCATATGCTAACTTTTTCTCCCTTACTACTCTCTTTACATCATCATTCCACCAATCGCTCCTCTTCCCTCCTGCACCCACTTTCCTGTAACCACAAACTTCTGCTGAACACTCTAACACTACATTTTTAATCCTACCCCATACCTCTTCGACCCCATTGCCTATGCTCTCATTAGCCCATCTATCCTCCAATAGCTGTTTATATCTTACCCTAACTGCCTCCTCTTTTAGTTTATAAACCTTCACCTCTCTCTTCCCTGATGCTTCTATTCTCCTTGTATCCCATCTACCTTTTACTCTCAGTGTAGCTACAACTAGAAAGTGAACTGATATATCTGTGGCCCCTCTATAAACATGTACATCCTGAAGTCTACTCAACAGTCTTTTATCTACCAATACATAATCCAACAAACTACTGTCATTTTGCCCTACATCATATCTTGTATACTTATTTATGCTCTTTTTCTTAAAATATGTATTACCTATAACTAAACCCCTTTCTATACAAAGTTCAATCAAAGGGCTCCCATTATCATTTACACCTGGCACCCCAAACTTACCTACCACACCCTCTCTAAAAGCTTCTCCTACTTTAGCATTCAGGTCCCCTACCACAATTACTCTCTCACTTGGTTCAAAGGCTCCTATACATTCACTTAACATCTCCCAAAATCTCTCTCTCTCCTCTGCATTCCTCTCTTCTCCAGGTGCATACACGCTTATTATGACCCACTTCTCGCATCCAACCTTTACTTTAATCCACATAATTCTTGAATTTACACATATATATATATATACACACACACACATTAGCGGGATTACCAATAGACCCCTCGTTGTCTTTAAGTAGGCACTGGAGAGGCACCTAAAGTCGGTACCCGACGAGCAGGGCTGTGCTTCCTAAATTTACCTGGAGAGTTCCGGGGGACCAACACCCCCACGGCGTTGACCAGGCCTCATCAACCAGGCTGTTACTGCTAGCCGCAAGCAGTCCAACGTACGACCCACAGCCCGACTGGTAAAGTACTGACTTTAGGTGCCTGTCCAGTGCCTGCTTAAAGACAGTCAGGGGTCTATTGGTAATCCCCTTTATGTATGCTGGGAGGCAATTGAACAGTCTAGGGCCCCTCACACTTATTTTGTCTCTTATCCTGCTAGTGGCACCCCTGCTTTTCATTGGGGGAGGGCATGGCATCGTCTGCCGAGTCTTTTCCTTTCGTAAGGAGTGATTTTCGCGTGCAAGTTTGGTACTAATCCCTCTAGGATTTTCCAAGTGTATATATTCATGTGTCTCTCCCGCCTGCATTCTAGGGAGTACAGGTTTTGGAACTTCAAGCGTTCCCAGTAATTAAGGTGCTTCATCGCAGTTTTGCAGTTACTTACACACACACACACACACACACACACACACACACACACACACACACACACACACACACACACACACACACACACACACACATATATATGTACTCACCTATTTGTGGTTGCAGGGATCAAGTCTTAGCTCCTGGCCCCGCATCTTCACCGGTTGCTACTGGGCCCTCTCTCTACCCGCTCCATGAGCTTTATCATACCTCATCTTAAAACTATGTATGGTTCCTGCCTCCACTACGTCACTTTCTAGGCTATTCCACTGCCTGACAACTCTGTGACTGAAGAAATACCTCCTAGTATCTCTCTGACTCATCTGTGTCTTCAATTCCAATTGTGACCTCTTGTTTCTGTGTCCCCTCCCTGGAACATCCTGTCTTTGTCCACCTTGTTTTTTCTGCGCAGTATTTTATATGTTGTTATCATGTCTCCCCTGACCCTCCTGTCCTCTAGTGTCGTCAGGCCGATTTCCCTTAACCTTTCTTCATAGGACATTCCCCTTAACTCTGGAACTAACCTTGCCGCAAACCTTTGCACTCTCTAGTTTCTTGACGTGCTTTATCAAGTGAGGATTCCAAACAGGTGCTGCATACTCCAGTATGGGCCTGACATACACGGTGAACAGTGTCTTGAACGATTCCTTATTAAGGTATCGGAACGCTGTTCTCAGGTTTGCCAGGCGCCCATATGCTGCAGCAGTTACCTGGTTGATGTGTGCTTCCGGAGACATGCTCGGTGTTATACTCCAAGATCTTTCTCCTTGAGCGAGGTTTGCAGTCTTTGGCCACCTAGCCTATACTCTGTCTGTGGTCTTCTGTGCCCTTCCCCTATCTTCATGACTTTGCATTTGGCGGGATTAAATTCGAGAAGCCAGTTGCTGGACCAGGTGTCCAGTCTGTCCAGGTCTCTTTGAAGTCCTGCCCGATCCTCATGTGATTTAATTCTCCTCATTAACTTCACATCATCTGTGAACAGGGACACTTCTGAGTCTAACCCTTCCATCGTGGTGTTCACATATACCAAAAATAGCACTGGTCCTAGGACTGACCCCTGTGGGACCCCGATCATCACAGGTGCCCACTGTGATACATCATTATGTACCATGACTCACTGTTGCCTCCCTGTCAGGTATTCTCTGATCCATTGCAGTGCCCTTCCTGTTATATGCGCCTGATCCTCTAGCTTCTGCACTAATCTCTTGTGAGGAACTGTGTCAAAGGCCTTCTTGCAGTCCAACAAGATGCAATCAACCCACCCCTCTCTCTCGTGTCTTACTTCTGTTACTTTATCATAAAACTCCAGAAGGTTTGTGACACAGGATTTGCCTTCCATGAATCCATGCTGGTTGGCGTTTATACTCTTGTTCCGTTCCAGGTGCTCCACCACTCTCCTCCTGATAATCTTCTCCATAACTTTGCATACATATATGTGTGTGTGTGTGTGTATTTTTTCAACAAGTCGGCCGTCTCCCACCGAGGCAGGGTGACCCAAAAAGAAATAAAAACAAAAAAAGAAAATATTTTCATCATCATTCAACAATTTCATCTTACTCACACATAATCACTGTCTTTGGAGAGGTGCTCAGATACGACATTTCAGAAGTCCCTCCAAACTGTCAATATCCCAAACCCCACCAGGATTCAAGTCCGGCTATATAAAAATAACCGGTTTCCCTAAATCTCTTCACTAAATATTACCCTGCTCACACTCCAACAGCTCGTCAGGCCCCAAAAACCATTCATCTCCATTCACTCCTATCTAACACGCTCACACACGCTTACCTGGAGAGGGTTTCGAGGGTCAACGCCCCTGCGGCTAGGTCTGAGACCAGGCCTCATGGTGGGTCAGGGCCTGATCAACCAGGCTGTTACTGCTGGCCTCACGCAATCCAACGTATGAACCACAGCCCTGTTATGTCAGGTACTTACTTTAGGTGCCAGTCCAGTGCCTTTTTAAAGACAGCCAGGGGTCTATTGGTAATCCCCCTTACGTATGCTGGAAGGCAATTGAACAGTCTTGGGCCGTGGACACTTATTGTGTTGTCTCTCACTGTACTCGTGGCGCCCCTGCTTTTCATCGGGGGAATGTTGCATTTCCTGCCAAGTCTTTTGCTTTCATAGGGAGTGATTTTCGTGTGCAGGTTTGGTACCAATCCCTCCAGGACCTTCCAAGTGTATATTATCATGTATCTCTCTCGCCTGCATTCCCACCGCCCACATCACAAACCCCACCCCTACAGCAGCTCCCCATGGGCACTCTGCCCTCATCCCCCCATCACAAACCCCACACACACTGCAAACCCCCATAGGCCCCCTCCAGGGCTCCCACTCCCCCAACCCCAATATTTTCCCAGGACCACCATGATAGATAAAAAGTTGAAGGTGTGGTACACGAACGCAGATGGATTAACAAATAAATACGAGTGGCATGAAAGAAGCAATGAGAAGTCCCCAGACATCATAGCAGTCACAGAAACAAAACTCACTGAGACAATAACAGATGCAGTCTTCCCACTGGGATATCAGATCCTGACGAAAGACAGGAGCAGAGGGGAAGGAGGGCTTGCACTACTCAAAAAACTGATGGGGTTTTGAGGAAATAGAAGGCATGGGCGAGATTGGAGAAAGAGACTACATAGTAGCTACAATTCAGTCTGGGGAACATAAGGTAGTCATTGCAGTGATGTATAACCCACCACAGAACTGCAGGAGGCCAAGAGAGGAATATGAAGAGAACAACAGAGCGATGGTGGACACACTGGCTGAGGTGACATGGAGAGCTCAATCGTGCAGAGCAAAATTACTGGTGATGGGCGAAGGACCCTAATTCAAATTCAAATTCAAATTCAAAGTTTATTCTCTATAAGGATTACAATGCTGAGTTTACAGAATTTGGTTAATGTATTGTTTACATGTAGTAAAATAATAATTACAGAGTGTACCACTAGAACACCTAGCATGGCTAGGCATTTCGGGCAGACTTAAATTAAATCTTAAGTTTAAAATATTACAAAATTATGAGGTAAGTTGGTATTATGGCTAAGTGATTAATACTAGTTTGTGAGTTTAGCAATGTGAATGCTTTTGTTTTGGCACTATACATAGTTTCAGTATTGGAGTATCACAGGCCAACTTATGACTAGTTAAGATTCATTATTTTGAGATTGAGATTGATATTTCTGTTTATGGTCAAATGGGTGAGTGAGTGTAAGTGTTAACCACCAGGTGGTATTCGTGTAATTAGTTGACAGGGTGTATCAGGGAGATAAGATGTTTTCTGATGGTAGTTTTGAAGGTGATGAATGTGTCTGCAGTTTTAGAATTTTCAGGTAGGGTGTTCCAGATTTTAGGGCCTTTGACATACATTGAATTTTTGTAAAGGTTTAGTCGGACACGGGGAATGTCATAGAGATGTTTGTGTCTGGTATTGTGCCTGTGGGTTCTGTCGCAACTATCAAGAAAGCGTTTTAGGTCAAGGTTAATATTGGAATTTAAGGTCCTGTAGATGTAGATTGCACAGTAGTAAGTGTGGATGTACTGAACAGGGAGTAAGTTTAGATCTATGAAGAGTGGGGGGGTGTGTTGCCAGGGATGGGATTTAGTGATTATTCTTACTGCGGCTTTTTGTTGGGTTATTATTGGCTTTAGGTGTGTTGCTGCAGTTGAACCCCAAGCACATATAGCATAGGTGAGGTATGGATATGTAAGTGAATAGTATAGTGTGAGAAGGGCAGTTTGCGGCACGTAGTATCGTATCTTGGAGAGGATCCCAACCGTTTTGGATACCTTTTTGGTTATGTGTTGGATATGGGTGCTGAAGTTCAGGTTGTTGTCGAGGTATAGGCCTAGGAATTTGCCCTCATTATGCCTGGCAATTAGAGTGTTGTCGATCTTAATGTTAATTTGCGCATCTCCTGCTCTGCTACCAAACATAATGTAGTAGGTTTTGTCAGTGTTAAGCATAAGTTTATTGGCTGTCATCCAAGTCGATATTTTGATCAGCTCCTCATTAACAATGGTGTTGAGGGTGGCAAGATTAGGGTGAGAGATGACATAAGTCGTGTCGTCAGCAAAGAGAATGGGGTCCAGGTGTTGAGATACGTTTGGAAAATCATTGATATATATGAGGAAGAGCAGGGGACCAAGGACACTTCCCTGCGGAACTCCAGTATCAAGTGGCTGTGTTGTTGATGCTGTGTCTTTAATGGTGACATACTGATACCTATTAGTAAGGTAAGATTTGAAATATGCAAGCGTATGGCCTCTTATACCATAATGGTCAAGTTTGTGGAGTAGGATGGCGTGGTCTACTGTGTCAAAAGCTTTTCTTAGGTCAATAAAAATTCCTAGTGGATATTCCTTATTTTCCAATGCTGTGTAAAGCAGATCTAGCATTTTTATGATTGCATCGTTAGTGCTTTTATTTTTCCTGAATCCAAATTGGCAGGGGTTGAGTATGTTTTGTGCCGTTATAAATGAATATAGTCTCCTGTGCATGAGTTTCTCAAAGATTTTGGCTAGCAATGGTAAGTTTGATATTGGCCTATAGTTGTTTAAATCTGTAGGGTCACCACCTTTATGTATTGGTGTAACCCTTGCCGTCTTGAGTAGTTTCGGGAAGGTGCTAGTTTCTAGTGACTTGTTAAAAAGTAATGAGATAGCATGCGAGAGGACATGGGCCGCTCTCTTGCACAATAATGGTGGGATATGAGACAGACTCCCTGAGTTATTTTTAAGTGACTTTATAATCTCGGTGACTTCCATGGGCTCAGTCGGAGCAAGATAGAAGGAATTTGGGAAATTCCCATCTAGGTAGTCCCCGGCATGGGCATTGGTGCATGGGATTTTATTGGCGAGATTAGATCCTAAGGTTGAGAAGAAGTCGTTTATCTTGTTAGCTGTGTCAGTGGGATGCAGTGGTGTTTCATTAGGTTTAGTTAGGGCAATATTCTTAGTTTTTTTAAGTTTTTGGGTCCCTAGAATCTGAGAGAGTGTTTTCCAGGTCTTTTTTATATCTCCTCTTGTGTCAGTGAATCTACTGGAGTAGTATAGTTGTTTGGCTTTCTTTATTACTTTGGTGAGGACTGATGAATAGTGTTTAAGAATATCTTTGTGTATTAAGCCCTGTCTATATTGCTTTTCATATTGGTGTTTCTTATCAATGGATTTCAGAATGGTGCTGGTTAGCCATGGGCAACCAAGCCGTTTGTTTGTGATCTGTTTCGTTTTTATAGGACAATGTTTGTTGTATAGTCTAAGTAATTTGTTAAGAAAAATGTCTGTCCAGTCGTCAATACCATTGGCCTTGGAGAATTCTGTAGGCCAGTCAACAGTCTCTAGGTCAGCTGTGAACTTCCTTATTGAGGCCTCATCATGGAGTCTAAATGAAACTTTGTTGTATTCAAGTGGTGGTTTACTAATGTTTGTCAAGAGGAAGGTAGGGTAGTGGTCTGTAGTGCTATCTGTGATTATCCCTGATTTAAGGGGGGCTAGTATATTGGTCCATATGTGGTCTTATTATGGTTGCACTCGTTTCAGTGAGCCTGGTTGGTTTAGTTATTGTTGGTATGAGAAGTGTGTTGTTCATATTGTTGATGAAATCAGTTACAGGCTGATCATCTAGTAGGCCAAGGTTGATGTTGAAGTCTCCATCTAAGAGAAGGTGGTGCTTATTCATTTGTCTGTTTGTTATTAGTGCCTTTAGTTTCTCACTGAAATTTGGGATGTTTGTGTTGGGTATCCGGTAAATGGCACCGATTGTTATAGGCGTCTTAAGGTTTTTTACAGTAAAATTAGCAAAAATGTATTCTCCATATTCATCACTAATGCAAGTGGTGCTAATACAAGATAATTGGTTAGAGTAATAGATTGCAATACCACCCCCAACTTGGTATGGTCTGCAGTTGTGGATTGCTGAGTATCCTGGTAGAGGGTAGATATCTATTATGTCCTGCTTAAGCCAGGTCTCAGTAAGAATAATGCAGGAGAAGGGTGTCTTTAGTGATTCAAGGAGTGCCAGGAGGTCATCATAGTGTTTGCTTAAGGACCTGATGTTGTAGTTAAGTACTGATAGACTTTTAGCATTGTTTAGGATAGTGCTGGCTTGTGATGCTGTGTAGTAAAGGCAGTTACTTTCCAATAGGTTTTGATTGTGTGTCAGATTATGGAAGTTTAGATCAGGGTCAACGTGATCAATCATCTTCTAGGTTTAAATTATGGTTATTTATATCCTGAGTTGTGGGTTGTGTTTTAGTACTGATATCTGTAGTGGTGGGAAGTTTGGACAAGTATATAGCTATAGCATTTTGGTCATGTAGAGTATAGTCACTAATACACATAATGGAGTTGGTGTTGTCTATGTGTTGTGCTGGAATGAGCTAAAGTACAACTAGGTATAAACTAATAATATAAAAATACAAATTAAAAATAGCACAAGACTCTCACTTGTAATTGCACTAAGGTCTAATGTAATGACTTTGGTATAGTCTATGTATTGAGCTAGAATGAGCTATAGTACAACTAGGTTTAATCTAATAATATAAAAATACAAATTAAAAATAGCACCAGACTCTTACTAGTAATTACACTATGGTCTAATATAATGAATTTGGTATTGACTATGTATTGAGCTAGAATGAGCTATAGTACAACTGAGTTTAATCTAATGATATAAAAAAGGCACAAGACTCTCAATTGTAATTGCACTAAGGTCTTATATAAGTTGTTTACAAGAATTAGAGTATAACTAGATTTAAATTGACAAGATAAAATATGCAAGTTAAGGTAGCAAAATAATAAAAAAAAAGTAGAAAAAAAATATATGAGGTAGTTGGTATTAGTTAGCAAAAGATAGTTAAGGGCCTTGAACAATAATATAATTGAAATATACACTAATTGCACACACAATATAGTCACTAAGATATGAAAACAATCTTAGAATAGGACTTATACTATAAACTTATAATATAAAAATACAAATTGAAATGGTACTTGCAATTGCACTAGGGTCTGGTATAGGTTGTTGACAAGATCAAGAGTATAACTAGATTTAAATTGACAAAATAAAATTCACAAATTAAAGTACCAAAAGAATAATAAGTAAAAAATAACAATGGCAATGTCTTGGTTATAATATGACAGTAAGATGGAAATAAGTCACTCTGTCTGACTTTTTTGGGTTATCCTAGGTTCTCTACACATGTGCTGCTATGTATGATAATTCTATGTAACTGTATTTGTGTATACCTGAATAAACTTACTTACTTATTTACTTATTTAACCATACAGAGATCGACTGGGAAAACCTGGAGCCTCATGGGGGTCCTGACACATGGAGAGCCAAGATGATGGATGTGGTACTGGAAAACCTCATGCATCAACACGTCAGGGACACTACCAGAGAGAGATTATTATTATAATCAAAAAGAAGCGCTAAGCCACAAGGGCTATACAGCATACCAGAGAGAGAGCGGAGGATGAACCAGCAAGACAGGACCTTGTGTTCACCCTGAGCAGTTCAGAGATTGAGGATATCACATATGAGAGGCCCCTTGGAGCTAGCGATCACGTGGTTCTGAGTTTTGATTACACAGTAGAGCTGCAAGTGGAGAGGGTAACAGGAGTCGATTGGGAAAAGCCAAACTATAAAAGGGAGGACTACACAGGTATGAGGAACTTCCTGCGGGAGGTTTAGTTGGACAGAAAACTGGTAGGAAAGTCAGTAAACGAAATGATGGAATATGCAGCAACAAAATGCAAGGAGGCAGAGGAAAGGTTTGTTCCCAAGGGCAACAGAATTAAGGGAAAAACCAAAGTGAGTCCTTGGTTTACCCGAAGGTATACGGAGGCAAAAACTAAGTGCATTAGAGAATAGAAGAGGTACAGAAGTCAAAGGACCCAGGAAAATAAGGAGATCAGTTGAAGAGCCATAAACGAGTATGCACAGATAAGGAGGAAGGCCCAGCGACAGTATGAAAACGACATAGCATCAAAAGTCAAGTCTGATCCGAAACTGCTGTATAGCTACATCAGGAGAAAGACAACAGTCAAAGAACAGGTGATCAGGCTGAGGAAAGAAGGTGGGGAACTCACATAAAACGATCAAGAGGTATGTGAGAAGCTCAACAAGATATTTAAGGAAGTAGTCACAGTGGAGACAGGAAGGACTCTGGGAAGACAGGACAGAGAGGGACACCGACAGGGAATACACCAACAAGTGCTGGATAACATACACACAACTGAGGAGGAGGTGAAGAAGCTGCTAAGTGACTGTGATACCTCAAAAGCAATGGGACTGGACATCTCACCGTGGGTCCTTAGAGAGGGAGCAGAAATGCTGTGTGTCCCATTAACCACAATCTTCAACACATCCCTAGAAACTGGGCAACTACCTGAGGTATGGAAGACGGCAAATGTAGTTCCCATTTTTAAAAAAGGTGACAGAAAAGAGGCGCTAAACTACAGACCAGTGTCACCGACGTGTATAGTATGCAAAGTCATGGAAAAGATTATCAGGAGGAGAGTGGTGGAGCACCTGGAATGGAATAAAAATATAAATGACAACCAGCACAGTTTCATGGAAGGCAAATTCTGTATCACACACCTTCTGGAGTATATGATAAAGTACCAGAAGTAAGAGATGAGAGAGAGGGGTGCGTTGATTGCACCTTCTTGGACTGCAAGGCCTTCGACACAGTTCCTCACAAGAGATTAGTGCAGAAACTAGAGGATCAGGCACGTATAATGGGAAGGGCACTTCAATGGATCAGAGAATACCTGACAGGGAGGCAACAACGAGTCATGGTATGTGATGAGGTATCACAATGGGCACTTGTGACGAGCGGGGTCCCAAAGGGGTCGGTCCTAGGACCAGTGCTGTTTTTGGTATATGTGAATGACATGATGGAAGGGATAGACTCAGAGGTGTCACTGTTTGCAAATGATGTGAAGTTAATGAGGAGAATTAAATCAGATGAGGATCAGGCAGGCCTTCAAAGAGACCTGGACAGGCTGGACACGTGGTCCAGCAACTGGCTTCTCGAAGCCAAATGCAAAGTCATGAAGATCAGAGAGGGGCAAAGAAGACTGCAGACAGAGTATAGGCTAGGTGGCCAACGACTGCAAACCTTGCTCAAGGAGAAAGATCTTGGAGTGAGTATAACACAGAACACATCTCCAGAAGCACACATCAACCAGATAACTGCTGCAGCATATGGGCACCTGGCAAACCTGAGATTAGCATTCCGATACCTAAGTAAGGAATCTTTCAAGACACTGTACACTGTGTATGTCAGGCCTATACTGGAGTATGCAGCACCAGTTTGGAACCCACACCGGGTCAAGCATGTTAAGAAATTAGAGAAAGTGCAAAGGTTTGCGACAAGGTTAGTTCCAGAGCTAAGGGGAATGTCCTATGAAGAAAGGTTGAGGGAAATCGGCATAACGACACTGGAAGACAGGACGGGTAGGGGAGACATGATAATGACATACAAAATACAGTGTGGAATAGACAAAGTGAAAAGAGATAAGATGTTCCAGAGAGGGGACATAGAAACAAGGGGTCACTCTTGGAAGCTGAAGACTCAGATGAGCCACAGGGATGTTAGGAAGCATTTCTTCAGTCATAGAGTGGTGAGGAAGTGGAGCAGTCTGGTGAGCGATGTAGTGGAGGCAGGAACCATACATAGCTTTAAGATGAGGTATGATAAAACTCATGGAGCAGGGAGAGGACCTAGTAGCGTTCAGTGAAGAGGCGGGGCCAGGAGAGTCTCAACCCCTTGAACTACAATTAGGCGAGATCAAGGACCTTCAACCATTTCCAGTAATTTAGGTGCCTTATCCTACTTATGTGTGCCGTAAAAGTTCTTTGCACACTCTCCAGGTCTGCATTGTCGCCAGTTTTGAAGGGGGCCGTTAGTGTACAGCAGTATTCCAGCCTAGAGAGCACAAGCGATTTGAAGAGAATCATCATGGGCTGGTATCCCTAGTTTTGAAGGTTCTCATTATCCATCCTATCATTTTCCTAGCAGATGAGGTAGATACATTGTTGTGGTCTTTGAAGGCGAGGTCCTCTGATATTATTACTCCCAGGTCCTTCAAATTACTTTTCCGCTCTATTGTATGGTTAAAATTTGTCATATACCCTGATACATTTTTAATTTCCTCAAGTTTCCCATATCTGTGTAGTTGAAATTTCTCTTCATTAAGCTTCATATTGTTTTGAGTGGCCCATTCGAAGATTTGGTTAATGTTCACTTGGAGTCTCGCAGTGTCTTCAATGGAGGTCACTGCCATGGTAATCCAGGTGTCATCCTCAAAGGAAGACACAGAGCTATGGCATACATCTCTGTCTGTCAGAAATGAGAATGAGGAATAGAATGGGAGCGAGTACTGTGCCTTGTGGAACAGAGCTTTTTACCGTGGATGTCTGGGACTCTACTCTGTTTACTATTACTCTTTGTGTTCTATTTGTCAGGAAATTATAGATCCATCTACCAACTTTTCATGTTATTCCTTTATCACACATTTTGTGTGCTATTACATAATGGTCTGTGTATACTACATCTGTATTTTGTTTACCCTCTACAGCATCCAGGACCTTATCATAGTGGTCCAGTAGCTGGGACAGGCAGGAGCAACCTGCTCTGAACCCATGTTGCCCTTGGTTGTATAATTGATGGGTATCTAGGCAGTTGGCAATCTTGCTTCTTAGAACCCTCTCAAAGATTTTTATGATATGGGATGTTAGTGCTATCGGTCTGTAGCTCTTTGCAATTGCTTTACTGCCAACTTTGTGGAGTGGGGCTATGTCTGTTGTTTTTAGTGTGTGTAGGGTGACCCCTGTGTCCATGCTTCCTCTCCATAAAATGCTGAAGGCATGCGATAGGGGCTTCATGTAATTCTTGATGAACACGAGTTCCATAAGTCTGCGCCTGGGGTAGAGTGCATGGGCGTGTCATTTATTGCCTCTTCAAAATCTTGTGGAGTTAAGATAACATCCGAGATTTTTGAGACGACCAAAGTTTGGGTTTCATTCATAAAGAATTCATTTGGGTTGTTGACCTTTAGTCTGGGCAGTGGCTCGCTGAACACCGAGTCATATTGGGACTTTAGTATTGCACTCATTTCTTGGCTGTCATCTGTGTATGTTCCATTCTGCCTAAGCAGGGTCCCAATACTGGATGTTGTTTGATGAATGTTTACTTGCTGGAAGTCCAAGACCCTTGCCCACAAAACCTATACCCTTCCCTCTAACCTTTTCGAGGATGACCCCTAACCCTACCTCTCCAAGTCATTCTACTTTGATTCATTCTCTCTAAATGACCAAACCACCTCCACCCCTCTTCAGCCCTCTGACTAATACTTTTAGTAACTCCACACCTCCTCCTAATTTCCACACTGAATTCTCTGCATAATGTTTATGCCACACATTGCCCTTAGACAGGACATCTCCACTGCCTCCACCCACCTCCCTGCTGCAGCATTTACAACCCAAGTTTCACAACCATATAAGAGTGTTGGTACCACTATACTTTCATACATTCCTTTCTTTGCTTCCATAGATAACATTTTTTTTGTCTCCACAGTTACCTCAATGCACCACTCGCCTTTTTTTCCTTCATCAATTCTATGGTTAACCTCATCCTTCATAAACTCATCCGTTGACAAGTCAGCTCCCAAATATCTGAAAACATTCACGTCTTCCATACTCTTCTCCAATTTTTCTTTATCTAAATCATTTGATACCCTCATCACCTTACTCTTATCTATGTTCACTTTTAACTTTCTACCTTTACACACCCTCCCAAACTCGTCCACTAACCTTTGCAACTTTTCTTTAGAATCTCCCATAAGCACAGTATCATCAGCAAACAGTAACTGTGTCAACTCCCATTTTGTAATTGATTCTCCATAATTTAATCCAACCCCTCTCCCCAACATCATGCATTTACTTCTTTTACAACCCCATATATAAATATATTAAACAACCATGGTGACATTACACATCCCTTTCTAAGACCTACTTTTACCAAAAAGTAATCTCCCTCTCTCCAACATACCCTAACCTGAGCCTATCCTCATAAAAACTCTTTACAACATTTAGTAACTTACTACCTATTCCATACACTTGCAACATCTGCCACATTGCTCCCATATCCACAATCATATACCTTTTCTAAATCCATAAATGCAATGAAAACTTCCCTACCTTTATCTAAATACTGTTCACATATATGCTTCAATGTAAACACTTGATCTACACATCCCCTAGCCACTCTAAAGCCTCCTTGCTCATCTGCAATCCTCCTCTCTGTTTTACCTCTAATTCTTTCAATAATATCCCTACCATACAATTTACCTGGTATACTCAGTAGACTTATTTCCCTATAATTTTTACAAACTCTTTTGTCTCCCTTTCCTTTATATAAAGGAACTATACATTCTCTCTACCAATCCCTAGGTACCTTCCCCTCTTTCATACATTTATTAAACAAAAATACCAACCACTTCAACACAATATTTCCCCCTGCTTTTAACATTTCTGTCATGATCCCATCAGTTCCAGCTGCTTTACCCCCTTTCATTCTAGATAATGCCTCACACACCTCCCCCACACTCACATCCTGCTCTTCTTCACCCCTAAAAGATGTTATACCTCCCTGACCAGTGCATGAAATTACCGCCTCCCTTTCTTCATCGACATTTAAAAGTTCCTCAAGATATTCCCGCCATCTACCCAATACCTCCAGTTTCCCATCCACTAACTCCTCTACTCTGTATTTAACTGACAAATCCATTCGTTCCCTAGGTTTTCTTTATATATATATATATATATATATATATATATATATATATATATATATATATATATATATATATATAATATATATATATACATATATATACATATATACAGGAAGGCCCCACTTATACGGCTGGTTACGTTCCAGGCTACCGCCGTAAAGTGGAACACCCTTTTTTTACACTTACAAATGCATACAAACACTAGATAACAAGTTTACACTAACATATATTAAGTTAGCAATAGAACCAGGCATCAAAAAACAATAAAAAGTACAATACACACATAGTGCACTCATTACTTACCTTAAAATATTTATAGTCTTAATCTAGGGTGAGACAAGTAGTATTTATTGTAAGAAATCAAGTGTGGTATGTATGGTAGTCAGCCAGGCTACCATACCAGGCCACCCCACCCACACATACAATTCTATGATATTTAAGCATCCCAGAGCGATAAAATGTATATACAGTTCACTCATTACTTACCTTAAAATATAGGGCGAGATGAGTAGTATTTATTGTAAAAAATCAAGTGTGGTATGTATGGTAGTCAGCCGGGCTACCATACCAGGCCAACCCACCCACACATATATTCCATGATATTTAAGCATTCCAGAGCGATAAAATGTATATACAATTCACTCATTACTTACCTTAAAATATTTGTAGTCTTAATGTAGGGTCAGGAGTAAGTAAATGAGATAAAACGAATAAATGAGAGAGAAAGAATGAGTGCATGAGAGAGTACAGGCGCAGAGTTATGTAAACAAACCAGGCGAAGGTAAGTTTTGTAAACGAAGTGTACACGTCTGGTTTGTGTACAAGTTACATTGTGTACAGGTTGTCTCTACATTGATACGGTAGAATAAATAAAGAAGAACACTCCCATTCTCATGTAACATCATTTTGAGAAGAAATGATGCTCTGAGTGAAGGCAATGGAAATAAGTCACTCTGACTTTTTTGGGTTATCCTAGGTTCTCTACACATATGTTGTTATGTATGATAATCTATGTAACTGTATTTGTGTATACCTGAATAAACTTACTTACATACATACGAAAGGAATAATTTTCTACAGTTACCCCCAGTAACACATTTTCTCTTATGTTATATTAGAGAAAATGTTATTCTTGGCATCACTTGTACAAGTTATCTGGCTACGACATCTCATATTTATGTTTATTTATTCTATTGTAGGGTGTATTTATCATCTTTTTATGTTATGTATCGTGTTTATTATATAATTTTGAAAAAAATATCATGGATGGATTAATGAAAATGTGTATATTAACGTAATATACAACATTTAATAAGACTCGGTGATTATTATTATCATTACTAATATGACGTCTGGAGACATAAGACACTCTTACTGATTTTAATGTGTACCTGCATGCCAGCACAGTATGTAAGTTTATTTAAGTACAGGTATACATAAGTATAATTATCAGAGTATATATAAAATATGAAATAACTTTTAAAAACATTTGAAATTTTGGAGTTTCCAGACAAAATGGAGAGACTTAGTGCTTACTGAGCTCACGAAGAATGTAAACAAACAAGGTGGGGCGCGGTGACCGTATTAGAAAGTCAGGTGGGGGGAGCCGTATAGCGAGTTTTGGTCATAATTTGAAATGACCGTATTAGCGGAACGCCGTAAAGTGAAACGCTGTAAAGCGGGGCCTTCCTGTATACGTATATATATATATATATATATATATATATATATTGATCAATAACAACACTGCACTAGCCAAGGAGTCGAACCCATGCTATTTTGGCCCACCTCATGGTGAGAGAAAACACACAATGCTTTAGATCACTAGACCACACAATCCTCAATAATGGTGCATCCAGCCAAGCTAGATGTTGTACCCACCATCAAAGGACATACGGTGGTGTGGACGCCTCAGAGCTAATTTCATTCTACTCCCTGTTTGTGTACTAGCTCAACAAGCAGTACATTATATTAATGTAACCATGAAACAAGTGGTATTGATCAATAGCAGCACTGCACTAGCCAAGGAGTTGAACCCATGCTATTTTGGCCCACCTCATCGTGTGAGAAAATGCATGACGCTTTAGATCACACAATCCTTAACAATGGTGCATCCAGCCAAGCTAGATGTTGTACACACCATCGAAGGGCATACGCTGGTGTGGCCACCTCTGAGCTAATTTCATTCTACTCCCTGTTTGTGTACTAGCTCAACAAGCAGTATATTATATTATTGTAACCATGACAAGAGTGGTATTGATCAATAACAACACTGCACTAGCCAAGGAGTCGAACCCATGCTATTTTGGCCCGTCTCATGGTAAGAGAAAACGCATGACGCTTTAGACCACACAATCCTTAACAATGGTGCATCCAGCCAAGCTAGATATTGTACCCACCATCGAAGGACATACGGTGGTGTGGACGCCTCTGAGCTAATTTCATTCTACTCCCTGTTTGTGTACTAGCTCAACAAGCAGTATACAGTGGAACCTCAAAAATCGAACTTAATCCGTTCCAGGAGCTAGTTCTAAATTTGAAAAGTCTGAAATTCGAAGCCATATTTCCCATAAGAAATAATGGAAATACAATTAATCCGTTCCAGAAACCCAAAAATATTCACACAAAAAATACATTTTTATAGAGATTAATTACAGTTTTACATACAACAAATACTATAGTTTTTAATTATGTATAGTAATACATATAAAATAACATTTTTACTTACCTTTATTGAAGATTGGTGATGGCATCTGGAAGATAGGGAGGAGGAGAGAGGGAGTTGGGGTTAGTGTTTGGAAGGAGAATCCCCCTCCATGAGGACCTCAGGTAAAGCCCTCTCTGGGGTTACTTCCCTTCTCTGTCTTTTAATGCCACTAGAACCAGCTTGAGAGTCACTGGACCCCTGTCTCACAAAATAACTGTCCACAGTCCTCTGTTTCTGGCGCCTCTTTAACATTTCCCTAAATGGGACATGGTTCTGTCACTGAACTTGTTGCAAAGATGGCTTGTTTCAGCTTGCTCAGGGTGGTACTTCTGCACAAACATTTGGACATCATTCCACTTGGCACAAATCTCCTTAATCTTTGAAGAAGGCACCTCATCCATTCCCTATATTAACACCTTTCGCAACATCAGCTTCCATGATTTGTTCTTTCTTTGACAGGATAGAACTGATGGTTGACTTGTTTTTCCCATACACCCTGGCAGGCTCAACAAGTCTCACACCACTCTCATACTTCTGTATTATTTCCTTCTTCACATGTATGGTGTTTCTCACTTTCTTTACCACAGGGGTACTACTAGCAAGTTTCTTTGGGCCCATGGCAGCTTATTTCACAGTCCCACAAGCACAAAACACAACGAAATAATCGTAAAATACGTGAATGAGAGCGCAGGTTAGTGTTCACTCAAGCATAAACAAAGCTAGACTTCTCACGGCGCTTGCACAGGGACGCGGACAAAGCAGGTGGCAGACAGGTCCCGTACCCGGCGGTCCAAAAATAGGGGCGCATTCGATAATAGGGACACGGTTTGTCCAAAAAAATGGTCCTATTTTCGAAACGTTCGATATGTGATACGTTCGATTTTTTAGGTTCCACTGTATTATATTATTGTAACCATGAAACGAGTGGTATTGATCAATAACACTTCACTAGCCAAGGAGTCAAACCCATGATATTTTGGCCTGCCTCATGGTGAGAGAAAACGCATGACGCTTTAGGCCACTAGACCACACAATCCTTAACAATGGTGCATCCAGCCAAGCTAGATGTTGTACCCACCATCGAAGGACATACATAGACATACAGACGAAGACATACAAATACATACGAAGACATACATAGGCACCACTGTGACCACAAGTTAGTTTAATATGTTTATTATGCACCTCATACCCATCCTGTGGGCGGTAGTCAAAAGATTACAGAGGTATGGTTTGTTTGCAATCGTGTCATTACGATTTCTTGAGTCTGGTCACAACCACAAATGCAAGTTTTTACAGACGAATTTCCTGCTAGCATGGCCATGACGAACTCTAACTGAAGTCCCTTCAAAGCCGTCAACACTGACTCACCAAATCATAATGACACGATTAAAAACAAACCATACCATGGGTGGGGTTTGAACCAGCGATCAGAGTCTCAAAACTCCAGATCGTCATGTTAGTCACTGGGCCAGCTAGCTTCAATAAGATTCATCCAACTAGGTATATTTCTACACCATAGGAAGGTTAGCATAGGCCATGCTAGTGGGAGATTCATATGTAAAAACTTGCATTTGTGATCACAGTGGTGCCTATGCTAACCTTCTTATGGTGTAGAAATATACCTAGTTGGATGAATCTTATTGAAGCTAGCTGGCCCAGTGACTAACATGACGATCTGGAGTTTTGAGACTCTCTGACCGTGGGTTCAAACCCCACCCATGGTATGGTTTGTTTGCAATCATGTCATTATGATTTCACAAGTCATGTTGATGGCTTTGAGGGGACTTGAGCTGGAGTTCATCATGGCCATGCTAGCAAGAGATTCGTCTATAAAAACTTGTATTTGTGGTCACAGTGGTGCCTATGCTAACCTTCCTGTGGTGTAGAAATATACCTAGTTGGATGAATCTTATTGAAGCTAGCTGGCCCAGTGGCTAACACGACGGTCAAGAGTTTTGAGACTCTGACCGTGGGTTCAAACCCCACCTGTGGTATGGTTTAGTTATTTGTTGGTTTTGGCTTATACAAATTAGATTCATTTCAACTTAAAACAAAATTTGATAGAATTTAAGCTATGTTTGACAAGTTAGAATCATAAAATTTGGGAAGAATATAAGCCATGCTTGACAGGTCCTTCATCACCATCTCACCCACATCATTATAAAATTTATTTATTTATTTATTATTAATCTGGACATGATACATAGATGTACAAAGAAATACAGTGGTTAAGTGTAACATGCCAAAAGCCCCTTGTATGCAGAGCATTATGGGCAGGCTTAAAATTAACTGAAGATTAACTAAGCAATGATATATTCAGTGGTAAAAATTATAGTAAACAAATAACAATTAACCCTTTGACTGTTTTCGACGTATAAATACGTCTTACGAGCCAATGTTTCTGACGTATATATACTCAATAATTCTAGCAGCTTCAAATCAAGCGGGAGAAAGCTGGTAGGCCCACATGTGAGAGAATGGGTCTGTGTGGTCAGTGTGCACCACATAAAAAAATCCTGCAGCACACATTGCTTAATGAGAAAAAAAAACTGATCGTTTTTTTGGAATAAAACGCCGACTTTGAGGTGTATTTTCATATGGTATTTATCGTTGTATTCGCGTTTTCATGGTCTTAGGTTATAAAATGGAAAACCTGTTACAGAAATAGAGATGATTTTCATTACTTTGACGATGAAAACAACCTTGAAACTGAGCTCAAAGTAGCGGAAATGTTCGATTTTTACCAATGTTCAGGAGTAAATAAATCACACCACATGTCCAATACACGTCAACTGGGAAGTCTAATATTCGTTCACTAGTGCACTGATATTATTTATACCATTTTTACAATAATGCAGTAGTCTGCATAACAGTAAATTTTGTATTTTTTTGTATGAATAAAAAATCAAAATAGAAAGCAATAATAATATAAGAGGGGCCTAGAGATGTGACTAATGAACAGAGCATATGTTATTTTAGTGCCACGAATGTCTACCTTGTTTATTCTGGACCCTATTTTGAAATTGGCATCTCTTTTAGTTTGCGAGAAATTGGCCAAATTGCCAATTTCTGACCACCATATTGGGTAGTCCAAATTAGTAAATGGGAGGTTTCTTGTACTCAGCTGATAGATAAAATGGAGTTCTAAAGAAGTAGCTATGAGTTTGGTCAACTGGAACAATGGAATTGGCTGAAAATAGGGCTCAAAGTCGGCGAAATCGCCGATACGCATATGTCGCCGAGACCGCTAACTTTGCGGGAGCATAATTCCATGAGTTTTCGACCAAATTTCGAACTTTTGGTGTCATTACCATCGGGAAAAGATTCTCTATCATTTCATAAGAAAAAATATTTTTTTTTTTTTCAAAAATTGAGCGACATAGAATGACAGTTTCAGAAAGGGGCCTGAAACAGTCAAAGGGTTAAGCACAAATGAGTATTTCAAAGACAGGTCATATGGTCATTTACTGAGTTGCTGTGCATTCAGTAGAATGGAGTATTTTGTTAGGTAATGTAATTAAAAATAACAAAGTTTGATAGGGTCACAGGTTAAACATTTATGAGATACAATTATTCAGTATTTATTTAGTTGTGAGTGAGTAAGTGATTTTTAAGAAGAGACATGAATTTATAAACAGACAGTGTTTCTTTTATATTCACAGGTAATGAATTCCAGATTTTTGGGCCTTTTATGTGCATTGAGTTTTTGCATAGTGTGAGATGGACACAAGGAGCATCAAAGAGTGATCTGTGCCTTGTGTTATGGTCATGTGTTCTGTTGAGGTTGGTATGGAGACGTTTGAGGGGACGGTTTATATCCGAGTTAAGTGTTCTATGTATGTAGTAGGTGCAATAATAAGTATGGATGTTTTGTATGGTGAGTAGGTTCAGAGTTTTGAATATTGGTGGAGTGTGCTGCCTGTAGTGGGAATTTGTTATCATTCTGACTGCAGCCTTTTGTTGGGTAATTAATGGTCTGAGATGGTTTATTGTTGTTGAGCCCCATGCACAGATTCCATAGGTGAGATAGGGGTAAATAAGTGAGTGATATAGGGGCAGGAGGGCTGACTGTGGAACATAGTACCGTATCTTCGATAGTATGCCTACGATCTTGGAAATTTTGTTGTACATGTGTTTGAAATTTGAGTCTATTATCAAGGTGGATTCCTAAGAATTTTCCCTCTGTGAGCTTTGTGATAGGTGATCCATTTATCATTATGTTAAGAGGGACATCTGTAGCTCTGTTTCCAAACTGAATGAAGTAGGTTTTGTCAATGTTGAGAGTAAGTTTGTTAGTCATCATCCAGGTAGATATTTTCTGTAATTCGGTATTCACAGTATTGGCTAGCATGACTGGGCTACGATGAAGGGTGAGGTAGTGAAGAACCTGTCAAACATTGCTTATATTCTTCCCAAATTTTATCATTCTAACTTGTCAGTCCTGTCTATCCTTCCCAGCTGTCACCCACCAAGGTAGGGTGACCTCAAAAACAAACACTTTCACTATCATTCACACTATCACTATCCCTCCTCCTCCTTTAGAGTGCAGGCACTGTATTTCCCACCTCCACTTGTCAATGCTCAGTAATAACCCACATGGAAACTGAAACTCAGAAGATGAATTTGTCAGTATATTTCAACTGCCCACTGGGTTCCTCTTCAGCAGATACATAAATGTAATTATTATTATAATCAAAACTAAGTAAGCACTAAACCACCAGGGTCATACAGCACAAAAATGTAAGGCATGTAAATATAGGAAGGTTGTGCCTCTTAGCAGCACAGGTGAGTATGGAGCATCAGATCAGCACATGTGAAGTCAGGTAAGGTAGTAAGTGGATGTGGTGTGTCAGGTCTTGAAGATGCATAGAACCAAACTTAAAATTTCCGCAAGTAGTGCCTTGTTACTATGTAATTCCTGATCTCTTGGTCAAATGCTGCTTAAGTTACAGTAAAAATTTCATTGAAATTGGACAAGGATAAAATATAACAAAAATTTTCCTCCTTTCCCCTTCAACTTAGGAATTATGATGTTCATAAAGAAACACTAAACCTTTAAGTGTGAAAGTGCCTGGGGAATACGTGGCAATTAGGTTTGATTCCTCAAAAGTGAGGGGTAGCTTCAGTTCCTTAGATTAAGTGCCCTTCGCCAGCATGAAAACTTTAACTTTAGGAATACTCAGGAAACTAGGATATATAATTTTCTTAAGCCAGAAAAGTGCTGAACCCATAGGGGTCACATAGCAGCTGAAAAATAACAGGCATTCAGGTTCAACCCAAGGAGAGATAGCTCTAGTTACTTGGATCAAGAGCCTTTAACAGATATAAAGGCATCCCTTCCCTTCAAAAGGTGCCAAAGTGTATGTAGCATATTGGTACCAGTTGTATTTTTCTAGTTTCTATTTTAATCAGGGGGGGAAGCACTAAACTCATAGGGTCATAGTGCCTGGGAAATGGGAGGCATTCAGGTTCAATCCAAAGTTAGGATAATTCTAGTTCCTTGGATCAAGAGCCCCTCACTGACATCAAAGCACCTCCCTTGAGGGATATTCTTCTAAATACAGTGGTACCTCGGGATACGAACAGCTCAAAACTCGAACAATTATGTAAGTGTATTTACGTAAGTGCTTATGTAAGTGTATGTTTGGGGGTCTGAAACGGATTAATCTAATTTACATTATTCCTCATGGGAACAAATTCATTCGGTATTGGCATTCAAACAGCCTTCTGGAACGAAATAAATTCATATCCTGAGGTACCACTGTACATCCATTTGCTAATTACTTACTCATCTATGTACCTATAGCATTCATATTACTATCATTATAACAGGAAGTAATCAAGAACTCTTCATCAACATAATGGGTTGGTAAAACTGGTTCAGGCACTAATAAAGCACTTCCATAGAAAGAAAGGAAAGGAGGTGGAGGAGTAAGGGAGAAGTCACAGTTGAGGAGGAGGAGGAGGAGGAAGAGGAAGAGATGATGATTTTTCTTTTTCTTACAATCATGATTTAAAAGCAATAAACCTGTAGGGGTCATGCAGCACCTGGAGAATGAGAGGTAACAAGGTATGATCAGAAGAAAAAGAGGTTAGCTAAAGTTCGTTGAATCAAGAATCAGAATCTATTAAAAAATCATACCAGTAAGTGTGCCTGCAGTACAGATATAGGCCATTAAGCACCAACTTTATGCCTCTGAGTGTGTAAGGTATTTCCATCATCACCACCACCAAATTCAGGGTTCAAGAGATTTTGGGAAGGGATTAATGTTATATTTGTGAAAAACTTTAAACCCATAAGGCTCATACAAAGCTGCAAGGCAGAGGTAAAGAAGACTGTGTGGAAGGGAAGAGTCAATGTTAAGGAAAAGGCAGTACTAAATATTTTCACTATTATTATTATTGCAGTTCTGGAGGAAGTGGTAGATCCATAGGGATCCTACAGAGCCTGGGGAAATGGGAGGCAATCAGGTCTGATCCAATTAGAGAGGCCAAATCTAATTCCTCTCCAGCATCAAGGAACCTTCCTTGTGGAATGAGGTAAGGACATCAGCTGAAAGATTGGGGTTACAGATGATAAGGCAAATCAGTATCAGTTAACAAATCAGAGCATTTGAAGCAAAGGTGGGACCTTCAGAGATGGGCACGCAAGCAAGCTGTTAAGAGTGCTCGACAAAACCTCTACAATGAAGTCTGTGTGTTCCCTGAACAAAAGGACAATCAATCAAGAAATGCTAGACTGGAGACCTGACAATCCTTACAAGGGCAAAGTAGGGGAGCAAGTGTTAGTAGGGCATATAACTAGATAAATGAGTAAAAGTGGTTGGGGGTCATGGGTTTAATCCAAGGAAGAGGATAGCCCTATTTCTTTGAGTGAAAAATGCTTCACTAGAATGAAGGTACTGCTCTTAACCCTTTCAAGGTCGGCAGGGCCTCTCCTAAACTTGTTCTCAGGGTCGGAAATTTTTCGAAAAAAAAAAAAAAAAAAATTATTTTTTCTTATGAAATAATAGAGAATCTTTTCCCGATCATAATGACACCAAAAGTATGAAATTTGATGGAAAACTTATGGAGTTATGCTCTTGTGAAGTTAGCAGTCTCGACAATGCTTACGTATCGGCAATTTCGCCCACTTTGAGCCCTATTTTCAGCTAATTCCAATGTACCAGTCGACAGAAATCATACCTATTTCGCTAGAACTCCATTTTTTCTATCGAATGAGTACAAGAAACCACCCATTTACTGATTTCCACTATCCAATAATGTGGTCAGAAATTGGCAATTTTGCCAAATTCACACAAATTTAAAAAAATGCCAGTTTCCAAATAGAGTCCAGAATAAACAAGACAGACATTTCTGGCACTAAAATAACATTTCCTCTGTTCGTTATTCATGTCCCCAGGCCTCTGTTACATTTCTTTTGCTCTCCACTTTGAATTTTTATTCTCACAAAAAATAGAAGATTTATGTTATGTAGACTACTGCATTCGTGTAGAAATGGCATAGAAATGCTATAAATAGTATCAGGGCACTTGTGAACGAATATTACACTCGCCAGTTGATGTGTATTGGACGTGTGGCATGATTTGTTTACCTTTGAACTTTGGCAAAAATTGAACATTGCTGCTACTTTGAGCTCATTTTCAAAGTACTTTTCATTGTGAAACCAATCAAAATCATCTCAATTTCCATAATATGTCTTCCATTCTATAAAATGAGACCAGGAAAACTAGAATACAACCATAAATACCATGCGAAAATACACTGCAAAGTCGCTGTTTTAAACCAAAAACACGGTCGGAGTTTTTTTCTCATTATGCACTGTGTGCTGCATGATTTTTTTTATACCACGCACACTGACCACATAGACCCATTCTTTCATATGTAGGCCTACCAGCTTTCTCTCGCTAGATTTGAAGGTGCTAGAATTTATGCGTACTAGTACGACACCAACCCTGAAAGGGTTAAGAGAGAGAAATAGCTTAAATGGAATATTTGGTAAAAAAAAAAAAAAAAAAAGGTCACTGAGGTAGGGGTATCTAAGGTGAGTAACTAATATGTGTTGTGTACTGGAGGTAGCTATAGCTAATGATGGTGTTGTACATTATATCCAAGTCAAAAAGTGACGAGTGCACAGGATAGGTGAATGCCTCTAAATATGAGGTTTCACATTCAAGAAGGAAGAGAAGAGCTCACTCGAGCAGAGCAAAGTACAGTGGACCCCCGCATAACGATATTAATCCGTTCATGAGAGCTCATTGTTATGCGAATGAATTTTCCCCATAAGAAATAATGGAAATCAAATTAATCCGTGCAAGACACCCAAAAGTATGAAAAAAAAAATTTTACCACATGAAATATACATTTTCCTACACACAAAGAGAAGGATACATGCACAATAGTAGAGTAGTACATGCACAGTATATATTGTGCATGTACTACTCTACTAAATGAAGAATAAATGACACTTACCTTTATTGAAGATGCAGCAATGACTGATGAGACACTGTGTCCTGGGAGTGCCTTTTCCTCCTGAGTACTGTAGGTCCTGTTTGGCATTTTCTTCCAGAACAGGCCTTATCACACTGTGTATGCCACTACGATTCTTAAATCTCTCAAACCAACCTTTGCTGGCTTTAAATTCACCAATATGAGCACTAGTTCCAGGCATTTTTCCCTGTTCACCTAGGTGTTAGTCGACTGGTGTGGGTTGCATCCTGGGAGACAAGATTAAGGACCCCAATGGAAATAAGTTAGAGTCCTGGATGATGCACTGACTTTCTTGGGTTATCCTGGGTGGCTAACCCTCTGGGGTTAATTGTTTCTCGGTAATTGTTTCACGTTAAGCCACACCAACACCACTCTCTCCACATCTTCGAGTAATACAGCTGACGGTGGTGCAGCAACAACAACAGCTGTGGTGCAGCTGACCATGGTGCAGCAGCAGCTGGGTGCAGCAACAGCTGACCATGGTGCAGCTGCAGCTGTGGTGCAGCAGCAGCTGTGGTGCAGCAACAGCTGACTGGTCCAATTTATCAGCTGACCGTGGTAAAGCAGCAGCAGCTGACTGTGGTACAATAGTATTTATCACCCTTTTTACCACAGGGTTGGCACTAGAAGCTTTCTTTGGGCCCATGGTGGCTTATTTAGCAGTTACAAGCACTATAAATAATGGAATAATACAAAATGTATCGAATGTATGCATGCAACCGGCCACCCTGGCTTGTAAACAATGACGGCAAGGCAGGCGCTCAGGCTAGACGGACAGGTACTGGACGAGTCATGTTCAGAAACAGCTGATGGTGCAACAGCAGCTGACCGTGGTGCAACAGCAGCTGACCGTGGTGCAACAGCAGCTGACCGTGGTGCAGCAGTGGCTGACTGATCCATCAACAGCTGACTGGTCCAGCAACAGCTGATCGAGGTGCAACAGCAGCTGACTGATCCAGCAACAGCTGACTGGTCAAGCAACAGCTGACCGTGGTGCAGCAGCAGCTGACTGTGGTATGATAGTATTTCTCGCCCTTTTTACCACTGGGTTAGCACTAGAGGCTTTCTTGGGGCCCATGGTCACTTATTTTGCAGATGAAATCACCAAAAACGCTGTAATAATACGAAATGTTCCGATTGTATGCTTGGTTGTTACCGCGGAGGCTGGCTTGTAAACAATGCCACCGGCGGAACATGTGAAGCTGGCTCAGGCCGTACATTAGAAGCGTCTCGGACGAATAGCGTTGAGCGAGTTTTTTAGCGGTATGCGAGGCAAAATTTTAGTGATAAAATGTATCGGCATGCGGATTTAACGTTATGTGATGCCAACGGTATGCGAGGGTCCACTGTACTGGTTATGGGCGATTTCAACCACAGGGAGATCAATTGAGAAAACCTGGAGCCACACAGGGGTCCCGAAACATGGAGAGCCAAGATGATGGATGTGGTACCAGAAAACCTCATGCATCAACATGTTAAGGACACTACCAGAGAGAAAGAGAGGAGGATAAACAAGCAAGACTGGACCTTGTGTTCACCCTGAGCAGCTCAGACATTGAGGACATCACATATTAGAGGCCCCTAGGAGCTAGTGATCACGTGGTTCTGTGCTATGAATACATAGTACAGTGGACCCTTAACCAGCGATGGCATCGATTAACTATAAATCTGACTAGCGATACATTTAAACACAAAAATTTTGCCTCAACTAGCGCTTAAAAACCCGACCAGCACTATTCGTTCCGTACCATACGCGTCCACTTTGGCCTGAGCGCGCCTCACTTGTCCCTTGGGTGTCAGTGTTTACAAGCCAGCCAGGCACCGCAGTCGCTTCCAAACATACAACAACTGGAACATTTCATATTATCACAGCCTTTGTAGTGATTGCACCTGCAAAATAAGTCACCAAGGGCCCCAAGAAAGCTTCTAGTGCTAACCCTACAGCAAAAAGGGTGAGAATTACTATGGAGATGAAGAAAGAGATCATTGCTAAGCATGAAAGTGGAGTGCATGTCTCTAAGCTGGTCAGGTTGTATAATAAACCCCAATCAACCATCGCTACTATTGTGGGTAAGAAAACGGCAATCAAGGAAGCTGTTCTTGCCAAAGGTGCAGCTGCTGCTGCACCACAGTTAGCTGTTGTTGCTGCACCACCATCAGCTGTATTACTCGAAGATGTGGAGAGAGTGTTGTTGGTGTGGCTTAACGTGAAACAATTACTGAGAAACGATTAACCCCGGAGGGTTAGCCACCCAGGATAACCTAAGAAAGTCAGTGCGTCATCGAGGACTGTAACTTATTTCCATTGGGGTCCTTAATCTTGTCCCCCAGGATGCGACCCACAACAGTTGACTAACACCCAGGTGAACAGGAAAAAATGCCTGGAACTAGTGCTCATATTGGTGAGGTTAGTGGGGAGGATGTGGAAGAGTTGGTGGAGGAGGACAATGAAGAACAAACCACTGATGAGCTGCTAGATCATCTTCAACAGTAAGAGGCCACACCTGAGGAAACTGCTTTGGAGGGGAGAGAGAAATTGAAGAAGTTGCCTACTTCAAAGATTAAGGAAATGTGTGCAATGTGGCTTAACCCTTTGAGGGTCGACAGGCCCTCTCCGAAACTCGTTCACAGGGTCGGCCAAATTTAAAAAAAAAAAAAAATTATTTTCTCTTATGAAAAGATAGAGAATCTTTTCCCGATCATAAAGACACCAAAAGTTTGAAATTTGATAGAAAACTTACGGAATTATGCTCTCGCAAAGTTAGCGGTCTCGGCGATGTTTACGCATCGGCGATTTTGCCCACTTTGAGCCCCATTTTCGGCCAATTTCACTGTACTAGTCGACAAAAAACATGAATATTTCGCTAGAACTCCATTTTTTCTATCGAATGGGTGCAAGAAACCACTCATTTATGAAATTCAACTATCCAGTACAGTGGTCAGAATTTAGCAATTTTGCCAATTTCACACAAATTTCAAAAGATGCCAATTTCCGAATAGGGTCCAGAATAAACAAGAAAGACATTCCTGGCACTAAAATGACATTTCCTCTAGTCATTAGTCACGTCTCAAGGCCCCTCTTATATTCTTTTGCTTTCCACTTTGAATTTTTATTTTCACAAAAAATATAAGATTTACTGTTATGCAGACTACTGCATTAGTGTAAAAAATGGTATAAATATTATTGGTGCACTTGTGAAAGAATATTAGACTCACCAGTTGACGTGTATTGCACGCTTGGCACGATTTGTTTACTTTTGAAGTTTGGTAAAAATCGAACATTTCTGCTACTTTGAGCTCAATTTCAAGGCACCTTTCATTGTAAAACCAGTCAAAATCATCTCAATTTCTGTAATATGTCTTCCATTCTATAAAATGAGACCAAGAAAACTAGAATACAACAATAAATACCATACGAAAATACACTGCAAAGTCGCTGATTTATTAAAAAAAAATGGTCAAAGTTTTTTTTTTCTCATTATGCACTGTGTGCTGCAGGATTTTTTTTAGACTGTGCACACTGACCACATAGACCCATTCCTTCATATGAAGGCCTACCAGCTTTCTCCCACTAGATTTGAGGCCGCTAGAATTTATGAGTACTAGTACGTCAAAAACCCCTATGCGTAAGACGTACTAGTACGACGAAAACCCTCAAAGGGTTAAAGTGCAAACCTTTTTTGATGAAAATCACCCTCACACAGCTATTGCAAGCCATGCTGGTGACACTGACAATGTTGTGAAACACTTTAGGATAAAGGAACGAGAGGTACAGGCCTCTATGGACAGATATGTTGTGCGACAGAAGTCCAGTGATTCTGAAGCTGGTCCTAGTGGCATTAAAAGAACAAGGGAAGAAACCCCAGAAAAAGACTTGCTGCCTCAAGTGCTAATGGAAGGGGATTCCCCTTCTAAACACTAACAAGATCAATGGTCTCCCCTCCTCCCATCCCATCAATCATCACCAGATCTTCAATAAAGGTAAGTGTCATGTAACTGTGCATGTCTTCTTCAGTTTGTGTGTATTAAAATTAATATTTCATGTGGTAAAAATTTTTTTTTTCAATACTTTGGGGTGTCTTGCATGGATTAATTTAATTTCCATTATTTCTTATGGGGAAAATTAATTTGACTAACGACAGTGTAAGTGGAGAGGATAATAGGAGTTGAATAGGAAAAGCCTGACTATAAAAGGAGGGACTACATAGGTTTTAGGAACTTCCTGCAAAAGGTTCAGTGGGACAGAGAACTGGTAGGAAAGTCGGTAAACGAAATGATGGAATACGTAATAACAAAATGCAAGGAGGCAGAGTTAAGGTTTGCTCCCAAGGGCAACAGAAATAATGGGAAGACCAGAATGAGCCCCTGGTTTACCCGATGGTGTAAGGAGGCAAAAACTAAGTGCACTAGAGAATGGAAAAAGTACAGAATGCAAAAAACACAGGAAAATAAGATCAGTCGAAGAGCCAGGAACGAGTATGCACAGGTAAGGAGGTCCAGCGACAGTATGAAAATAACATAGCATCAAAAGTCAAGTCTGACCCGAAACTGCTGTATAGCCACATTAGGAGGAAGACAACAGTCAAAGATCAGGCGATCAGGCTGAGGAAAGAAGGTGGGGAACTCACAAGAAACGATCACGAGGTATGTGAGGAGCTCAACAAGAGATTTAAGGAAGTATTTAGGAAGAGCTCTGAGAAGACAACACAGAGGGGAACACCAACAGGGAATATACCAACAGCTGCTGGATGACATACAAACAACAGAGGAGGAGATGAAGAAGCTGCTAAGTGACCATGATATCTCAAAGGAGAGGGGTCCGGACATCTCCCTGTGGGTCCTTAGAGAAGGAGCAGAGATGCTGTGCGTGCCACTAACAACAATCTTCAACACATCCCTTCAAACTGGGCAACTATCTGAGGTATGGAAGACGGCAAATGTAATCCCCATTTTGAAGAAAGGAGAAAGAAATGAGGCACTAAACTACAGACCAGTGTCTCTGATGTGTATAGTATGCAGAGTCATAGAGAAGATTATCAGGAGGAGAATGGTGGAGCACCTGGAACGGAACAAGATTATAAATGACAACCAGCACGGATTCATGGAAGGCAAATCCTGTGTCACAAACCTTCTGGAGTTTTATGACAAGGTAACAGAAGACAGACATGAGAGAGAGAGTGGTGAGTTGACTGCATTTTCCTGGACTGCAGGAAGGCCTTTGACACCGTTCCTCACAAGAGATTAGTGCAGAAGCTAGAGGATCAGTCACGTATAACAGGAAGGACACTACAAAGGATCAGAGAATACCTGACAAGGAGACAACAACGAGTCATGGTACGTAATGAGGTATCACAGTGGGCACCTGTGACAAGCGGGGTCCCACAGGGGTCAGTCCTAGGACCAGTGCTATTTTTGATATATGTGAATGACATGATGGAAGGGATAGACTCTGAAATGTCCATGTTCGCATATGATGTGAAGTTAATGAGAAGGATTAAATCGGATGAGGATCAGGCAGGACTACAGAGAGACCTGGACAGGCTGGACACGTGGTCCAGCAACTGGCTTCTCGAATTCAACCCTGCCAAATGCAAAGTCATGAAGGTTGGGGAAAGGCAAAGAAGACTGCATACAGAGTATAGGCTAAGTGGACAATGACTGCAAACCTCACTCTAGGAGAAAGATCTTGGGGTGACCATAGCACCGAGCACATCTCCAGAGGCACATATCAACCAGATAACTGCTGCAGCATATGGGTGCCTGGCAAACCTGAGAATAGCGTTCTGATACCTTAGTAAGGAATCATTCAAGACACTGTACACTCTGTGCGTCAGACCCATACTGGAGTATGCAGCACCAGTTTGGAACCCACACCTGGTCAAGCACGTCAAGAAATTAGAGAAAGTACAAAGGTTTGCAACAAGGCTAGTTCCGGAGCTCAGGGGAAAGTCCTACGAAGAAAGGTTGAGGGAAATCAGACTGACGACACTGGAGGACAGGAGGGTCAGGGGAGACATGGAATTTACCTGGAGAGAGTTCCGGGGGTCAACACCCCCGTGGCCCGGTCTGTGACCAGGCCTCCTGGTGGATCAGAGCCTGATCAACCAGGCTGTTACTGCTGGCTGCACGCAAACCAACGTACGAGCCACAGCCCGGCTGGTCAGGAACCGACTTTAGGTGCTTGTCCAGTGCCAGCTTGAAGACTGCCAGGGGTCTGTTGGTAATCCCCCTTATGTATGCTGGGAGGCAGTTGAACAGTCTCGGGCCCCTGACACTTATTGTATGGTCTCTTAACGTGCTAGTGACACCCCTGCTTTTCATTGGGGGGATGTTGCATCATCTGCCAAGTCTTTTGCTTTCGTAGTGAGTGATTTTCGTGTGCAAGTTCAGTACTAGTCCCTCTAGGATTTTCCAGGTGTATATAATCATGTATCTCTCCCGCCTGCGTTCCAGGGAATACAGGTTTAGGAACCTCAAGCGCTCCCAGTAATTGAGGTGTTTTATCTCCGTTATGCGTGCCGTGAAGGTTCTCTGTACATTTTCTAGGTCAGCAATTTCACCTGCCTTGAAAGGTGCTGTTAGTGTGCAGCAATATTCCAGCCTAGATAGAACAAGTGACCTGAAGAGTGTCATCATGGGCTTGGCCTCCCTAGTTTTGAAGGTTCTCATTATCCATCCTGTCATTTTTCTAGCAGATGCGATTGATACAATGTTATGGTCCTTGAAGGTGAGATCCTCCGACATGATCACTCCCAGGTCTTTGACGTTGGTGTTTCGCTCTATTTTGTGGTCAGAATTTGTTTTGTACTCTGATGAAGATTTAATTTCCTCGTGTTTACCATATCTGAGTAATTGAAATTTCTCATCGTTGAACTTCATATTGTTTTCTGCAGCCCACTGAAAGATTTGGTTGATGTCCGCCTGGAGCCTTGCAATGAAAGACACTGTCATGCAGATTCGGGTGTCATCTGCAAAGGAAGACACGGTGCTGTGGCTGACATCCTTGTCTATGTCGGATATGAGGATGAGGAACAAGATGGGAGCGAGTACTGTGCCTTGTGGAACAGAGCTTTTCACCGTAGCTGCCTCGGACTTTACTCTGTTGACGACTACTCTCTGTGTTCTGTTAGTGAGGAAATTATAGATCCATCGACCGGCTTTTCCTGTTATTCCTTTAGCACGCATTTTGTGCGCTATTACGCCATGGTCACACTTGTCGAAGGCTTTTGCAAAGTCTGTATATATTACATCTGCATTCTTTTTGTCTTCTAGTGCATCTAGGACCTTGTCATAGTGATCCAATAGTTGAGACAGACAGGAGTGACCTGTTCTAAACCCATGTTGCCCTGGGTTGTGTAACTGATGGGTTTCTAGATGGGTGGTGATCTTGCTTCTTAGGACCCTTTCAAAGATTTTTATGATATGGGATGTTAATGCTATCGGTCTGTAGTTCTTTGCTGTTGCTTTACTGCCCCCTTTGTGGAGTGGGGCTATGTCTGTTGTTTTTAGTAACTGTGGGACAACCCCCGTGTCCATGCTCCCTCTCCATAGGATGGAAAAGGCTCGTGATAGGGGCTTCTTGCAGTTCTTGATGAACACGGAGTTCCATGAGTCTGGCCCTGGGGCAGAGTGCATGGGCATGTCATTTATCACCTGTTCGAAGTCATTTGGCGTCAGGATAACATCGGATAGGCTTGTGTTAACCAAATTCTGTGGCTCTCTCATAAAAAATTTATTTTGATCTTCGACTCTCAGTCTGGTTAGTTGCTTGCTAAAAACTGAGTCATATTGGGACTTGAGTAGCTCACTCATTTCCTTGCTGTCATCTGTGTAGGACCCATCTTGTTTAAGTAGGGGCCCAATACTGGACGTTGTTCTCGACTTTGATTTGGCATAGGAGAAGAAATACTTTGGGTTTCTTTCGATTTCATTTATGGCTTTTAGTTCTTCCCGCGATTCCTGACTCCTATAAGATTCCTTTAGCTTAAGTTCGATGCTTGCTATTTCTCTGACCAGTGTCTCCCTACGCATTTCAGGTATATTGACCTCTTTTAGCCGCTCTGTTATTCTTTTCCGTCGCCTGTAAAGGGAGCGCCTGTCTCTTTCTATTTTACATCTACTCCTCCTTTTTCTTAGAGGAATAAGCCTTGTGCATACATCGAGTGCCACCAAGTTAATCTGTTCTAGGCATAAGTTGGGGTCTGTGTTGCTTAGTATATCTTCCCAGCTTATATCAGTTAGGACTTGGTTTACTTGGTCCCACTTTATGTTTTTGTTATTGAAGTTGAATTTGGTGAATGCTCCCTTGTGACTAATCTCATTATGTCGGTCTGGGGCTCCACGCATACATGTCTGAACCTCAATTATATTGTGATCTGAGTATATTGTTTTTGATATGGTGACATTTCTAATCAGATCATCACTGTTAGTGAAGATGAGATCTAGTGTATTCTCCAGTCTAGTAGGCTCTATTATTTGCTGGTTTAAATTGAATTTTGTGCAGAGATTTAAAAGCTCGTGTGAGTGTGAGTTTTCATCAGAGCTGCCTCCTGGTGTTACTACTGCAACAATATTATTTGCTATATTCTTCCATTTTAGATGCCTTAAGTTGAAATCCCCCAGGAGCAAGATGTTGGGTGCAGGAGCTGGAAGATTTTCCAGACAGTGGTCAATTTTTAACAGCTGTTCCTGGAATTGCTGGGATGTTGCATCCGGAGGCTTGTAGACTACCACAATGACTAGGTTTTGGTTCTCGACCTTTACTGCTAAAACTTCCACTACATCATTTGAGGCATTAAGAAGTTCTGTGCAAACAAGTGACTCTGCAATGTACAGGCCAACCCCCCCCCCCCTTTTGCCTGTTCACTCTGTCACATCTGTATAGGTTGTAACCTGGGATCCATATTTCGTTGTCCAAGTGATCCTTTATGTGGGTCTCAGTGAAAGCCGCGAACATTGCCTTTGCCTCTGCAAGCAGTCCAAAGATGAAAGGTATTTTGTTGTTTGTTGCTGGCTTTAGACCCTGTATATTTGCAAAGAAGAATGTCATCGGACTGGTGGTATTGTTGGTACTGGGCGGGATTTTTTTTCCGCCATTAGTATCTGTATCTGTTGGTTTGGAGTGGAGGCCATCGACTGTGGTTCCACTCCAGGAATGACTGGATTTGGTGTACAATTTCTGCCATTTCCTGCCAGTTTTTTTTCCTTCCTTGCACTAAAAAACCTCTCCCTCTTGAGTGGCTGTGGCTACCCAGGTTTTCCCATGGCCTGGATGTTTTGTATCTTTTTGTCCCCTTTAGATGGTGTGCCTGGCAATTTAAGTTATAGCACAGTCTTTCCTGTACTGAAGAGACACACATTTCAGGGTGAAAAAGCTTACAGGAAGGGAGTTTGCATTTTCCTGTTGTCATCTGGGCACGGCATTTTCTAGGGTGGTCATAGTTGCACGTCCCGTCTGTTTTTCCAGATTTCCCATGTCCACAGATACCAAGTGCATAGTATGTGCACAGGCTTGGTTTCCATTTGCCTTGGGTTTCTGTGACTGTAATCCCTGTTGGTGCATGTTTCCTTGTCTTATTCCTATCCTCCCTAGCACCAACAATGGAGCTCCCACCAGTTGTTTTTGGTAATATATCCTCACTATTGCTAGTGGAGTCCTCTTGTTTGCTATTTCCTGTGGTATTTCTAGTTTGCAATATTGGTTTTATCTTATCTTTGACTACACTTGTTTCCCCACTACTCCCCACTCCTGTCCCCTATGAGGTCATTTATATGTATTCCTTCCTGCGTATAATTCCCGACTACCTGGACAAAATCTCCAGCTTCACCATTACTGTCTCCCAGGACAGCACCTCCAGCTTCACCATTACTGTCTCCCAGGACAGCACTATTCACCATTACTGTCTCCCAGGACAGCACCTCCAGCTTCACCATTACTGTCTCCCAGGACAGCACTATCAGCCCCACATTTACTGACTACCAGGACATCACCTCCAGCCTTACAGTTTCTGACTACATGGCCAGTATCAAGGTCAGTACCATTCAGCCCAGACTTTTTATGTTCCCATCTGTTGTAGAAAGCTCCCAGGTTTTCTATGAAAGCAGCTTTGATGTTATCCTCTTTTAATACCCTTGTGATTTTAGTCCACAGATTTATCTCATTTGGGTATACCCAAAAACAGAGCTTCATAATGATTTGAATGGTTGATTTACTGTAATTCTACTAGCAACCTCTTGAATACTCTATTAATAACCTCCTTAAATGAAGCTCTAGCTATCTGTATTTCTATTTCTAACTGTACTTGTATATTGGACAGCTTACCGGAGTACGCTCCTGATTTATATTTATTGTTTGTGTTTGATAAGGGCGCTTACAACCCCATCCGTTTACAGTCTGCTTTATTGTCCAACGAAACCGTTTGAAACCAGTCAAGGGTTCGGACCAGTCAAGAGTTCGGACCAATCGAGGGTTCGGATCAGTCGAGGGTTCGGAACCAGTCTGATCTGATCAGTGGGTCACTTATTTAAAACATACTGGTCGGTGATTTGGGCTAACACATGAAGGATCTACTGGAAATTATCTACCCGAGTAATATGTGATTTGATTGATACAAAAGTATAACTTGCGTGTTGAAGAACCAGTGATTGCTGGCAGCTCCTACAGTGACGAACGGCCGAGCCTCAACCCTTGTTTATCAATCACTGTATCTAGCTTTTCTAGGTTTTTTTTCGTCTCCACCACAATAAATGCTATATTATCATTATAGTTGACTGGTGGAAATTTTGGAGGAAGGATGCTTTTTCTGTAGTAATAATTGCTTCTTGTTGTGTATATTGCGACCGCTGGTAACTACAGGTTATATGAAATTCACAGTATACATCTGGTATTTCAAGAAAAAAGAAACTAACGACATACAAAATACTGCATTGAATAAACAAGGTGGACAGAGACAAGATGTTCCAGAGAGGAGACACAGAAACAAGGGATCACAATTGGAAGGTGAAGACTCAGACAAGTAACAGGGCTGTTAGGAAGTACTTCTTCAGTCACAGAGTCATCAGGAAGTGGAATAGCCTAGCAAGTGATTTAGTGGAGGCAGGAACCATACATAGCTTTAAGACAAGTTATGACGAAGCTCAGGAAGCAGAGAGAGAGAGAACCTAGTAGCGATCGGTGAAGAGGCAGGGCCAGAAGCTGAGTCTCGACCCCTGCAACCACAATTAGGTGAGTACAATTAGGGGAGTACAAGAACACCAGAAGAAATGAAGATATTACTAAGAACATTTAAAACAAGGAAGAGAGCATTTGCAGACAGGATCATAGCAGTTTGGTCATTTCATGGGTGACCTACAATATTTGATGAAGAATTAGAAAAGGGTTAAATTTTAAAGTCAAGAGGTGACCCATTAACAACAGGAGAGGCTGTAATGAGTGTACTGTGTGTGTATTTTACTTTTATTGTTTTTAATACCTAGTTCTATTGCAAACTTAATATATGTTAGTGTAAATTTGTTATGTGGCATTTATATGCATTTATAAGTGAAAAAATGGCATTCTGCTTTCTGGTGGAAAGCTGGAACCTAACCTGCCATATAAGTGGGGCCCTACTGTAATTAAATCTCAAGTCTGAAATTCACTTGCATTATATTACCTTTATTTTTTATTATATAGTATAAAATACAGAAATATAATTAAATGTAAAGTCTGAAATTTCCTTGCATCACCTAGACTGAAATGATTAATGCAAATGCATTTTTAAACCCTCATAACACTTAGAATCAATCTTACAAAAAAAATCAGTATTCCAATACAGTATTCCAGCCCTTTTCCTAGATAAATACTGTAATTATTAAAACTTTATAAATGGTAAAGAAACTAATGTAAAGTTACTAATTCTATAAACTAAAATACAATACAATGGCACATTTCTTGCTAAAATTAATATAAATGTATCTTTGTATTAACAATTCATTGCATATACAGTATATGCTTGTTTCAGTAAGGAAAACTGCTTTTTATAGATTATAAAATTATGCTTTGCTTAATGGTACTGTGCCTTTCAAGTTACTTTTGCATAGTACCACATTTTCTACTTGACATTTGATCAGTCAAACTGTTTGTTTGGAGCTCATATAGTACATATTTTGGTACTTACTGTATTTTCCAGAACAAATGGCATGCTTCCTCCCCACACACACAAATAAAATGTCTCACAAAATCACTCTACACCTTATCTGTTCACGGTCAAGAACAAGGCTAGACTTTGAGTTACTGGCAAGTGGTGATTTCAGTTCTGAGGAGCCGGGAAACTTATCTCTAAACACACCTCTACAAAACTGTTTCTCAGATTAATTGAAAATGATTAGAAACCATTATAAATTATACAATAATTTATATATTACCTATACCATCTACAAAAACCAAGTAGCAATAATTGTTTTGGTGTTTAGTGGCAATGGAGCAGATGTCCCGAGTATGTGTCCCATAGCTCAATTGCTAGCAAACTCAGCTCAGAAGCTGAGGTCCAGGGGTCACGCCCCGGTATGGTTGGAAACATTAGGATGTGTTTCCTTAAGATATCTACTGTCCAATGTTCGCCCATTAGTAAAGTGGGTACCTAGGTGTTAGTAGACTGGTGTGGGTCACATCCTGGGACAAAGTTGATCTAATTTGCCTGAAATGCTCTGCAGTAAGTAAGTTTATTCAGGTATACACAAATACAGTTACATAGATTATCATACATAGCAGCATATGTGTAGAGAACTTAGGATAACCCAAAAAAGTCAGACCGAGTGACTTATTTCCATTGGGGTCCTTTACTTATTTCTATAACAAGGGGCTTTCTATATAGTAGTATGACAATAATGTTAGCTAGGCCTGTATACCTTATACATGTACTTGTAAAAATAAAGATTATGATTATTATTATTATTATTATGACGGGCTACGCAAGCTTGTTGGAGTAAAACAGATTTTCTCCATAAAACTGATTAACTTACATTCAGTTATACAGCAGCACGTATGTTTGTACTAAAATGTTCTAAAAATTTTATCTTGAATATTCTGATAATTACCTTACCCCTCTGATGATATCACCATTTGCACTGCCATAACTGCTATACATTATTTGTTTATGCCAGTGGTAATGGTGCCTAGTGTTAGTGATGATGCTGACCAGCATCTACCTACTGTTCACCTTCAACTCATTAGGCCTAACTAGTACTGCATTTTTATTTTTTTCCCAGAATATGCTTGCCAAAATTGGGGTGTGCCTTATGTGCTCGTGCACCTCATTTTATTTATGAAAATATTAACTGTACATGGATGTGTTTATGTTTATTGTCATTATTAATGCTACCATAAATTATATTTTATAAAATCTTTCATGGCTAGAGGCAGTAGACATGTCACGTTTGAGAGCAATGTGAGGTGTGAATAACATCCAGAGAATTTGAAGCATAGAAATTAAAAGAATGTGAGGTCACTAAGGGTATATAATTCAAAGAGCTGAGAAGGGGTTGTTGTAGTGGTTTGTGCATGTAGAGAGGATGGAGAGGGATAAGATGATGAAGAGGGTGTATAAATCTGGAATGCAAGGTGGGAGGATTATGTTCATAAATACACCTAAATAAACAAACTAAAATTCTGTTCATCAGAATAAAAGATGTATAATAAATGCTTTGATAGAGTATACATATATATTATACCATTTTATACAGAAATTATGATATTATTCAATAAACATAACTATATCAATATTTACCTGAAATTCTGAACAATATATTATAATTTAACAAGTAATTGAACAATAATTATGTCTGGGTGTTGCATACACCTGCAACATCCAGACATTCAATCAACAAAATACTGTAAGCCTACAATGAACATTAATTAACTGATATTCCTTCAATTTATTAACTTGTCCTTTAATGGAATTACAGTAAATATAATCACTGCATTTCATGAAATGATACACAAATAACCTGTACATAGGAGAGGGGAACTTACGACAATGTTTCGGTTCAACTTGGACCATTTACAAAGTCATACTAACAGAAAGGCGAGAAGGAGGGAGTACAGTGGACCCCCGCATAACGATTACCTCCGAATGCGACCAATTATGTAAGTGTATTTATGTAAGTGCGTTTGTACGTGTATGTTTGGGAGTCTGAAATGGACTAATCTACTTCACAATATTTCTTATGGGAACAAATTCGGTCAGTACTGGCACCTGAACATACTTCTGGAGTGAAAAAATATTGTTAACCGGGGGTCCACTGTATATATAGGCCAGCAGACAGGGAAGTGACAAGAGAGGTAGTAGGAAAGTAAGAAGAGAGGTAGTGGTAGAGGTTGTAGCTGTGGAGTCGGTCGAAAACAAAGAAATAGGAGCACTGCAAGGGAGCTAGGAGGCCACAAAGAATACGAACAAAAATACAGAGGGGGAAAATATAATAATGGACCAAACACCCATGGCAGAAGAAAGAAAGCCCAAAGGAGAAACAGGAAGAGGAAAGGGGAAGAGAGAGAAGGAGAGAAAAGAATCAGGTTAAGACTAACATTCTTCGCACCAATTGAGTTCATACCTCTCCTCTCTCTAGATGCTCCTGGTGTCTACTCTATTTCCTGTTCCTCTTGTCCTCTTCAGTACTTTGGAAAAACTGGCCGTTCTCTTTCTGACAGACTCAGGGAGCATAAAAGTGGTGTTAGGCTTGCCGACACCAACAATGCTCTTTTCTGTCATGTCAGATATCATAGTCATCCTATTGACTGGTCTTCTGCTAAAACTGTCTACCATATTTCTAACTTTCACAGTCACAGTCTGGTTGAATCCTCCCTTATATACAACTTTCCTTGTATGCTTAGTCCTGGCTTTGTCTCTGTAGATGCCTTCCTTTCCCATAACATGATAAAATGCTTCAAACTTCAGAACACCCGTGACTTACCCTGATTATTTTTTCTCATTCTCCCTCTTCCCCTTTCCTCTTCCTCTTTCTCCTTTGGGTTTTATTTCTTGTGCCTTGGGTGTTTAGTCCATTATTGTATTTTTCCCCCCTCTGTGTTTCTGTTCCTACCCTTTGTGGGTCCTTAGCCCCTTAGCAGTACTCACCTAGTAACTGAGCTAACCCACTGAGCTAACCAAGGCAGCTCCTCTTTCTTTGTCTTCAACTGACTCTACTACTACTACCTCAACCACTACCTTTCTTCTTACTTTCCTACTACCTCTCTTGTTCCATCCCTATCTGTTGGCCTATGTGTACTCATTCCTTCTCTCCTTTGTTAGTGTGACTTTGTAAATGGTTTAAGTCAGAACGAAATGTCGTAGTAAGCTCCCCTTTCCTATGTGCAGGTTATCTGTGTATTGTTCCAGTCACGGTATTGTGCCTTTTTGTTATTTATTTTTCATAAAATGAATTACCCAGCTAATATAAATTCACCATAAAAAAGAGTTCGACAAACTGGCCATATCCCACTGAGGCAGGGTGATATAAGAAGAAAAACATATGTTTCTTTTTGCAGTTTAGTAATTTATACAGGAGAAGGGGTTACTAGCCCCTTCCTTCTGGCATTTTAGTTGCCTCTTACGACATGCATGGCTTATGGAGGAAGAATTCTGTTCCACTTCCCCATGGAGATAAGAAGAAATAAAGAAGAACAAGAACTATTAAGAAAATAGAAAAAAACCCAGATGGGTATGTACATATACAGTGGTACCCTGAGTTTTGTACAGCTCCCAATTCGAACAATTGTGTAAGTGTATTATTGTAAGTGCTTTTGTAAGTGTATTTTTGGGGGTCTGAAACGGACTAATCTAATTTACATTATTCCTAATGGGAACAAATTTGTTCGGTAACAGCACTCAAACAGCCTTCTGGAACGAATTAAACCTGAAACTCGGGGTACCACACTGTATATGCATGTACATACATGTGTAGAGTGACCTAAGTGTAAGTAGAAGTAACAAGATATGCCTGTTTTCATGCATGTTTATAAGACAGAAAAAAAAAACCAGCAATCCTACCATCATGTACAATAATTACATGTTTCTTCTGCACTATAAATACAGACTACATTTATGCTAAAAATTTTCAAATTATAACAAGCAAAATCATGGATGGCATTGAAAAAAAGAGCTAATCTAACCATGGCAGTATACAGTTCTTAATGACAGATATATTGTGATGCCAATCTGTATGATACACTCCTTCAACTTCATACAATTTAATCTTCCCAGCTTTATCCAGAGTACGTAGGCCAAACAAATCATTTTGATAAAAAAGTTGATCTCTCATCTCTGTCACATTTTCTTCTTTATCAAAATACCCGAAATGACTGAAAATAATACACACTTGGCATTAAATTAAACAAGTATTAGCATTGGTATAAACAAGCTATTAAAATTTAAGTATCAGCATGGGTATAATGAGCATTCAAAATCTTTTTCTCACCTGGATTGCCACGGGGTAATAACCCCATCATCTGGTCCACCAATTAAAACAAGTTTCTCAAGTTTCATGAAATTCTGGCGGTAATCCTTTTTGTAGGTATCATTTAACTCATTGTTGAGGTAAGGCAAATAGTTTGAATATCTGTCAAAAAATTGTCTGCATGAGCTCAGGAATAAACAAAGCAGTAAGTAGAAAGAGTTTAATGAAATGGATATCAAGTAACAGAGACAATATATACATCAGTTCCACTCAAGTGTATAGATGGCTGAAACATATCATATCTTGAAATGGGAAAAAACATGGCAATATGGAGTGAAGAGTTGATAAACATGTGAAATGCTACTAGCAACTTTAAATAAAACAATATGCACTTACTTATAATAAAGTGTTTGATGGTGAGGATCATTCCAATAGTTAGCCACAGATATTCTCTGGCCAACCCTTGAATAGAACACTTCATAAGCTGTCTCCTTTACGTATTGAGGGAAGATAAGTTTCAGAAAGTCATCTGCAATGAAAATTACAGTCAGTAACATTCTTCATTTAATTTTGATAATCTAATTAATTTAATATTTTAAACTATATATCAAATTGGTTTACCCTGTGCAGTATTCATACATTCAGTATTCATACATCAGGAACTGCTCAGTTTGACACCTGGCATCCAAATTAGTGAAAATTCCTTAACTGTTCCCTATTCATTTTATTGCTGAAATTCAAGCTTTGCTCAACCAAATTACACAAACTTACCATATACATGTACCATATTTTGTGTCCGGATAACCTCAATGCAGTGCAGTATTTACTAGTTACTTATAGTAACAGGTTCTTAGTTATACTCAACTTTCATGATGTTCCCTACATTATGCCTCATCTCACATGCCTACACAGCTGACTCCAATTTGTTTATATTCCTAGAAAAATACATAAAATTACCGACTTAAATCTCTTTCAACTTTTAAACCACCCCAACCTGCCCTTGATATTTTTCTTGCATATTGTATCACAATTTTTTTATCACAATTCAAAACTAAGTACCTTTATGAAGGTTAATCATAACCCAAAATTCTTGTAACTTAAGGGACCACTGTATAAGACAAGGTTGATGCAGTTCAGTAGTGTACTTTATATAGAAACTCAGGTACTGTTTATTACGTGACACATGTCAGTGAGCTGCTTAATGAGTCATGTAGTACAGTACAATAAAAAGAAATATAGTGACTGAATTGCTAACCTCCATATTGGCCAGCCTGGGGTGATGATAAAGATATAAAGGTAGTAATATTATGTTCCATGGACTCTATAATTCCACGGCTGATAATGCCTCCCTGGGAGTAGCCTGAAAAAAAAAAACAGTTAGTATCATCTAACAGCACTTACATCCCAATCCCACCCATAATTGCTTCTACATATATGTGATTAATGATGTTACACTATACATACTTACTTAACTTTCACCTGTATTATTCACTTTTTACCAAAACATTGCCAGACTTCATAAATTGCAAAGGTTAGTGGATGAGTTTGAGAATGTGTGTAAAGGTAGAAAGTTGAAAGTGAACATAGAAAAGAGTAAGGTGATGAGGGTATCAAATGATTTAGATAAAGAAAAATTGGATATCAAATTGGGGAGGAGGAGTATGGAAGAAGTGAATGTTTTCAGATACTTGGGAGTTGACGTGTCGGTGGATGGATTTATGAAGGATGAGGTTAATCATAGAATTGATGAGGGAAAAAAGGTGAGTGGTGCGTTGAGGTATATGTGGAGTCAAAAAACGTTATCTATGGAGGCAAAGAAGGGAATGTATGAAAGTATAGTAGTACCAACACTCTTATATGGATGTGAAGCTTGGGTGGTAAATGCAGCAGCGAGGAGACGGTTGGAGGCAGTGGAGATGTCCTGTCTAAGGGCAATGTGTGGTGTAAATATTATGCAGAAAATTCGGAATGTGGAAATTAGGAGAAGGTGTGGAGTTAATAAAAGCATTAGTCAGAGGGCAGAAGAGGGGTTGTTGAGGTGGTTTGGTCATTTAGAGAGAATGGATCAAAGTAGAATGACATGGAAAGCATATAAATCTATAGGGGAAGGAAAGAGGGGTGGGGGTCGTCCTCGAAAGGGTTGGAAAGAGGGGGTAAAGGAGGTTTTGTGGGTGAGGGGCTTGGACTTCCAGCAAGCGTGCATGAGCGTGTTAGATAGGAGTGAATGGAGACGAATGATACTTGGGACCTGACGATCTGTTGGAGTGTGAGCAGGGTAATATTTAGTGAAGGGATTCAGGGAAACTGGTTATTTTCATATAGTCGGACTTGAGTCCTGGAAATGGGAAGTACAATGCCTGCACTTTAAAGGAGGGGTTTGGGATATTGGCAGTTTGGAGGGATATGTTGTGTATCTCTATACGTATATGCTTCTAAACTGTTGTATTCAGAGCACCTCTGCAAAAGCAGTGATAATGTGTGTGTGTGGTGAAAGTGTTGAATGATGATGAAAGTATTTTCTTTTTGGGGATTTTCTTTCTTTTTTTTTGGGGTCACCCTGCCTCGGTGGGAGACGACCGACTTGTTGAAAAAAAAAAAAAAAAAAAAAATGTTATTATTGGCAGTTTGGAGGGATATGTTGTGTATCTTTATACGTATATGCTTCTAAACTTCTGTGTTCTGAGCACCTCTGCAAAAACAGTGATTATGTGTGAGTGAGGTGAAAGTGTTGAATGATGATGAAAGTATTTTCTTTTTGGGTCACCCTGCCTCGGTGGGAGACGGCCGACTTGCTTAAAAAAAAAAAAAAAAGGTATTAAACTGTTAAACATCATGCATTTTAAATGCTAACTAATATCTGTGAGATGATGATAAACCTAAAGTTGTGCAACAATACATTATTTTAAGACTATCATATTTAATGCAAGAAAGTGAACAGGATAAATGTTACATAATATCTTACCTATTAGTATAATACCATCTTGAGAAGTGTTCATAATAGGCTGCATTTGAGAGTAGAAACTTTTCACTTGGTACCATAGGGGTGCCAGGGATTTCCATCCATGAAGCATGTCAATAATGTGAACTTCTGTGCCAGGGTGATGCTGAAATGAAAAACATGAGGAACTGTAATGATATCCTATATTAAGTCATTATAAAATAAGGTAGTATACCCTTTTGTATATTAATAACGTCTATAAGCAATATGTAATAAGATTCAGTTCTGAATGTAAATTATTTACCTGTACTCTTGAATACAAGTAATCTGAAAAAAAAAATCATTAGAAAAGAAAACACTTTCAAAAGATATGATTACAACATACACAATACTCAGGGATAGTGACAAAGTAGACAACGTTTGAATGTTTCACATTGCGGGTATAAGAGCATGATGGAAGCTAAACCCCCAAATCAATCAATCAGTCAATCAATTTTTATTTCCTTGCAAGATTACATTGAGATTATGAAATTACAAAAATGAGTTGCAGTGCAAAGAGAGCCACTATCATGCCTAGGCATTATGGGCAGACTTAATTTAATGGCTTACAGAGTACATAATACAAAAGAAACTGAACAGTTTGTTTAAGTTGTACATCTTTTATTTATAGTACACAGTAATTTTACTCAAATTACAATAGTTTCAATAGCAAATACTGAAATTATATTATGGGAATATAACATTGTTAGTTGTTGAAAGTAGTTTACAGTATGAGAATGCTACAATTGGGTGTAAGGCAGTAATGTTTTGGGTAGGTATTTATTTATACTACAAGGTACTTTATAATCAATGTATGAACTTTGGGTGTCACATTTTGAAGTTTTAAGATTTAGGTAATTGGGAGATTTTTTGGTAAAGTTAAATATTGAGTATTTAGTTTAGGGTGAGTAAGTGGTTTTTGAGAAGAGTCTTAAACTGATGTTCAGGTATACCTCCAGGTAAACTCCAGGTATTTACTGGTAATGAATTCCAAAATTTGGGGCCCTTTATGTCAATAGAGTTTTTATATAGTGTGATATGGACACGGGGTACATCAAAAAGAGATCTGTGTCTTGTGCTATGGCCGTGTGACCTGTTAAGGTTGGCGAGGAGAAGTTTGAGTGGAGGGTTTATGTTTGAGTGTAGTGTTCTATGTATGTATTAGGTACATGAGTAAGTAAAGGTGAGTATAAAAATTTAAGTGTGAGCAGAGGCAGCTCCAGAAATTTGATATAGGAGGGCTTAAGGTGGCAGTTGGGTTGATGGAGAGGCACAGGGGACTGATGTTGAAGCAGCATTATTATCATTATTATTATTAGGTATCCCTGAAGGGGAAGCTTTAGCTTAAAGAGGTTTGAATTTTTTTCCATTTTTCTTCCTCCAACTTTCATTTTTGTTTTGCTCATAACTCAAGAATGCCTTATCCAGTCAGTTTAAATGTTCAACACTTGTGTACAATGATGAAGACCAGATTCTTGGAACAACTGGAATGTTCATGTGCCCTGTGACTAAAGTTGTATGACCCATTCCCAGCATCTTGGAATAGCCCAGACAACTTCCAACATCCTCAATATCATAGTTTCCAGCATTCAAAAAAAGCCAACTCCTAATTCAACGACAGTGGAGAGTGACATTCAAGTGTGTAGGGAAAAATTAAACCATTTTATAATCTTCAGCTCAAGATCTTTCATACATCTCCATGCATCATCAGATGCCATGCAATAATGCAATAGGTGGAATGAGAGGAAGTTTTCTCTGAGTAAGGTAGCTTGGTGACACCAATCAGTTCCTCTCAGTGTTGAATTTTTATTCCAGTTAAATCATGTTAAATAAATTTCAGCTTACCTCTTCTGATCAGCTTCAATATTTCATGGCTGATGCATGTTAGGGACACAATAATGCCCATTATGTTTTGCTTGTGAGCACGCAGATTTGTTGTAGTAAAATAATTAAAAAAACTTAGAAGCATTGGAATCCATGCCATAACTGAAGAATGACTCACCTGATCATCTTCAAATTTTTACTACTGGTATAGTTTGCTGAGTGCAAGTATATTGCTGTTAGTGGGTGGCATAATATACTACCAGTTTTACTGAATAAATAGTGACATTCATTTATATTCAATAACTGATGAGTGCTTCTTCTGACTGATGATACATTCTGTAAGAAGGGTGACACTCCATAAGTTTAGTCTGAGTAAGTGCAAATTTGAAATTTAACTGAAACTGTTAAAAAACTTGTAGCCACTGGGTTTTATTACAAGAAAGCTTGGCATTCACCTTCATTTGTGTAAATTTCAATTTTTCAATTATATTAAATACACTGGTTTCCATTTAATAACTAGATAATGTCCCCTCTGATTGACTTCAAGCCCTAAATTATGGTGCATCTTAATTGGAAGCAGCTGTATAGTCCTTGTGGCTTAGCGCTTCTTTTTGATTATAATAATAATAATTAATTGGAAGCAGTTTTGTATTGATTTTGGGCTGTGTGGGTGCCAATTTGCCATTTTTAAGCAATTTCATTAAATTGTATTTTCTTAAAAAATAAAAATATAAATATTTTTCTAATGGTTTAAACAGAATTTTTAAAACATTGCATTTTTAAATTTAATGCAGAGATTTTCCTAATTTCAGGATATAGGTCTCTCTGAGATAACATGTGAATGCTGATTCAATTAGTTTGAAAGCTGGTGTTTCTTAATGGAAGGTTTGAATTACATTTGGCTAGTGTATGTCGTAATTTGTCATTTTTAGTGAAGGAATTTTGATATTAACTTACAAATGATGACTGTGAATGTCTCTTCTGAGTTGCCTCAAATCTTCCTGGAGTTTACCTGGAGAGAGTTATGGGGGTCAACACCCCCACAGTCCGGTCTGTGACCAGGCCTCCTGGTGGATCAGAGCTTGATCAACCAGGCTGTTACTGCTGGCTGCACGCAAACCAACGTACGAGCCCCAGCCCGGCTGGTCAGGAACCAACTTTAGGTGCTTGTCCAGTGCCAGCTTGAAGACTGCCTGGGGTCTGTTGGTAATCCCCCTTATGTATGCTGGGAGGCAGTTGAACAGTCTCGGGCCCCTGACACTTATTGTATGGTCTCTTAATGTGCTAGTGACACCTCTGCTTTTCATTGGGGGGATGTTGCATCGTCTGCCAAGTCTTTTGCTTTCGTAGTGAGTGATTTTCGTGTGCAAGTTCGGTACTAGTACCTCTAGGATTTTCCAGGTGTATATAATCATGTATCTCTCCCACCTGCGTTCCAGGGAATACAGGTTCAGGAACCTCAAACTTATGCCACACTTGGCACTATTCCATTCCCATGCATTGAGATACTTTTCTAGGATTTTGCAGCAACTAAAATACATAATTTTTTTGGAGGAGGAGGGCTTCAGTCCCCCCCCCCCCTTGATGCCACCATAGAGTGTAAAGGTAGTGTAAAGGTAGAACTAACTTAAGAGAGGTGGCAGAGGCAAACTCTATACGTGAACTGAGGCATGGACTTAGTATACCAGAACCCCAATTTAGGAATTACATGCACATTTCTTGAAGATCCCTAGGTAAGGTCCGAGAACTGAACTTGAACCCAGCAAGTATACATTTGTATACTTGTTGTATTGTTGCCACAATAAAATGTCACATTAGTTGCACTTGTGTCCTTTTACTTTACAATAGTTTATAAGCACACTTGTGCATTAATATAATAAATATAACACTAAAAAAGATAGTTAATTCACGACAGCGTAAGTGCAATAAACCATATCTCCCAGCATCTGGGACTGAAATAATGCTCGGGTAACAAGAGATAAAGAAAAGGAAACACGTTTCCAATGAGGATCTTTAAGTCGCATATCTAGGCAATGACACGCCCACCTCCCACTTGGGATGTTGACCGACTTTCTTGAAGCCATATACCCCTCATGGAAGGTTCCTTGATGTTGGTGAGGGGCTCTTGATTTAGGGAATTGGATCTGTGCTCCAGTTCCCCGAATTAAGCCTGAATGCCTTCCACATCCCCCCTCCCCTGGGCGCTGTATAATCCTACGGGTTTAGCGCTTCCCCCTTGATTATAATAATAATAATTGAAGCCATATAAAATCAGCCGCATTTCGGCTTCACTTCATAAATTCTCATAAATATTGTTCTCGCCTAGCAATACTACCATAGTTTCATTCAATTTTTTTTCAGAATCACCTACGAAAAGATGATAAATCAATAAAGGCTGCTGAACGACAAGCAAGCATGTCTGCCCGATTCCAACCGACGATGGAATCTTACCTCTTTAATTTGATCTGCTAAGAAGTACAGGCTGAATCTCAGGTCCCAGACGCCATGTATGATAACCACTGGCTTGTAGGCTGTACATGATAATAAACTAAGCAATATAAATGGCAACATATACTTAATCTTCATCATTCTGTTGCTATTGATGCCTCATTTCCGTGTAGGAATAGTTGTTGTTGTTGGGTTTAAAGGCGGTTGACAGCACTGGTATACATAAGCCATAGAGGGGACACACAAATTTCCCCTCAGTAGTTAACACGGTAAACCTCGCTGGTGCTGTTGAACGACACTCGAAGTACCTCATTACCTTTGTAAATTGTGAGTTCATTACCTTTGTAAATTGTGAGTTCATTACCTTTGTAAATTGTGAGTTCATTACCTTTGTAAATTGTGAGTTCATTACCTTTGTAAATTGTGAGTTCATTACCTCTGTAACTTGCTCAGCTATCAAAACTTTGGAGTCCAGTCCCTGGACCAATTATGTACCTCTGTAATCTTTTGACTACCGCCCACAGGATGGGTATGGGGTGCATAATAAACATATTAAACTAACTAAACTAAGTACCTCATTGTAATTAGTTTTTTCTATTCATTAACTTTATGACTAAATAAAGTATTCTTGTAAGCAAGTTAGATACCAGTTATTATGATATAAATAATTTAATTTAACTTATAATCATCAATTAAATCATTTCAAGACAACATATAGTAAATTAATCATCTTGTTTGTTAACATTGTAATGCGACAAATTTGTACAACTATAATGCTTCAATATCGAAATAAGTATTTCATGTAGTTAGATACCAGTTATTATGATATAAATAATTTAATTTAACATTACCAATAATTCTACCAATCAATTAAATCATAAAACTTCAAGACAACATATAGTAAATTAATCATCTTGTTTGTTATACATTGTAATGCGACAAATTTGTACAACTATAATGCTTCAATATCGAAATGTTCAAATTTCATTATTTCAAATACTCAATTGTATTTCATATTGTAAATTGTTTACTGTAATTTCTGCCACTGAACCTTTCATTACTTATTAATTTTAAGTTAATTTTAAGCCTGCCCATAATGTTTGCATACAAGGGGCTTTTGCCATGTACACCCAACCAGTACTATAATTCCTTGTACAACTATGTATCATATCCAAATAAACTATATGAATATGAATATTTTTTTTCCGCCATGCTTCGGACAGAACTGTAATATTAATTAAATGTATTTCATTAGCTACGCAACCTGGAGTATACCTGGAGGGTGTCTCGGGGGTCAACGCCCCCGCTTTCTCTACTTCAATGTTCACGAAAGAAAAACCAAAGAGCTATCATAAAATTTAAATGCAGTAAAATATAAAATTATGTACGTGCATCCACGTAAGACTGTATTTTTATATATACATGTTCATTTGTATAATTGTATATATATATATATATATATATATATATATATATATATATATATATATATATATATATATATATATATATATATTATATATATATATATATATATATATATATATATATATATATATATATATATATATATATATATATATATATTATATAATATATATATATATATATATATATATTATATAATATATATATATATATATTATATATATATATATATATATATATATATACATAATGTGTGTGTGTGTGTGTGTGTGTACTCACCTAATTGTGGTTGCAGGGGTCGAGACTCAGCTCCTGGCCCCGCCTCTTCACTGATCGCTACTGGATCCTCTCTCTCTCTGCTTCCTGAGCTTTGTCATACCTCTTCTTAAAACTATGTATGGTTCCTGCCTCCACTACTTCACTTGCTAGGCTATTCCACTTCCTGACAACTCTATGACTGAAGAAATACTTCCTAACGTCCCTGTGACTCGTCTGAGTCTTCAGCTTCCAGTTGTGACCCCTTGTCCCTGTGTCCCCTCTCTGGAACATCCTATCTCTGTCCACCTTGTCTATTCCCCGCAGTATCTTGTATGTCGTTATCATGTCTCCCCTGACCCTTCTGTCCTCCAGTGTCGTCACTCCGATTTCCCTTAACCTTTCCTCGTACGACATTCCCTTGAGCTCTGGGACTAGCCTTGTTGCAAACCTTTGTACTTTCTCTAACTTCTTGACGTGCTTGACCAGGTGTGGGTTCCAGACTGGTGCTGCATACTCCAGTATGGGCCTAACATACACAGTGTACAGTGTCTTGAACGATTCCTTATTAAGGTATCGGAACGCTATTCTCAGGTTTGCCAGGCACCCGTATGCTGCAGCGGTTATTTGGTTGATGTGTGCCTCCGGTGATGTGCTCGGTGTTATGGTCACCCCAAGGTCTTTCTCCCTGAGTGAGGTCTGTAGTCTTTGTCCACCTAGCCTATACTCTGTCTGCGGTCTTCTTTGCCCCTCCCCAATCTTCATGACTTTGCATTTGGCTGGATTGAATTCGAGAAGCCAGTTGCTGGACCACATGTCCAGCCTGTCCAGGTCTCTTTGCAGTCCTGCCTCATCCTCGTCCGATTTAATTCTTCTCATCAACTTCACGTCATCTGCGAACAGGGACACTTCAGAGTCTATTCCTTCCATCATGTCGTTCACATATATCAAAAATAGCACTGGTCCTAGAACTGATCCCTGTGGGACCCCGCTCATAACAGGCGCCCACTGTGATACCTCTTCACGTACCATGACTCGTTGCTGCCTCCCTGTCAGGTATTCCCTTATCCATTGCAGTGCCCTCCCTTTTACGTGTGCCTGATCCTCCAGCTTCTGCACTAATCTCTTGTGGGGAACTGTGTCAAAGGCCTTCCTGCAGTCTAGGAAAACGCAATCTACCCACCCCTCTCTCTCGTGTCTTCTGTTACCTTGTCATAAAACTCCAGGAGGTTTGTGATACAAGATTTGCCTTCCATGAACCCATGCTGGTTTTCATTTATAATCTTGTTCCTTTCCAGGTGTTCGACCACTCTCCTCCTGATAATCTCCATGACTTTGCACACAATACATGTCAGAGACACAGGTCTGTAGTTTAGTGCCTCGTTTCTGTTTCCTTTCTTAAATATGGGGACTACATTAGCTGTCTTCCATTTCTCAGGTAGTTGCCCAGTTTCAAGGGATGTGTTGAAGATTGTGGTTAGAGGCATGCACAGCATCTCTGCTCCTTCTCTAAGGACCCATGGGGAGATGTCCAGTCCCATCGCCTTTGAGGTGTCAAGGTCACTTAAGAGCTTCTTCACCTCCTCCTCAGTTGTTCGTATGTCATCCAACACTTGTTGGTATATTCCCTCTTGATGTTCCCTTCTGTGCTGTCTTCCCACAGCCCTTCCTGTCTCTACTGTAAAAACTTCCTTAAATCTCCTGTTCAGCTCCTCACATACCTCCTGATCATTTCTTGTGAGTTCTCCACCTTCTGTCCTTAATCTGATCACTTGGTCTTTGACTGTTGTCTTCCTCCTGATGTGGCTATACAACAGTTTCGGGTCAGTCTTGATTCTCGATGCTATGTCATTTTCATACTGTCGCTGGGCCTCCCTCCTTACCTGTGCGTACTCATTCCTGGCTCTGCGACTGATCTCCCTATTTTCGTGTGTTCTCTGCCTTCTGTACTTTTTCCATTCTCTATTGCACTTTGTTTTTGCCTCCTTACACCGTCGGGTAAACCAGGGGCTCGTTCTGGTCTTCCCGTTGTTACTGTTGCCCTTGGGAATAAACCTTTCCACTGCCTCCTTGCATTTTGTTGTTACATATTCCATCATTTCATTTACTGGCTTTCCTGCCAGTTCTCTGTCCACTGGACCTCCCGCAGGAAGTTCTTCAACCCTATGTAGTCCCCTCTTTTATAGTCAGGCTTTTCCCATTCAACTCCTGTTATTCTCTCCACTTGCAGCTCTACTATGTATTCAAAGCACAGAACCACGTGGTCGCTAGCTCCTAGGGGACTCTCATACTTGATGTCCTCAATATCTGAGCTGCCCAGGGTGAACACAAGGTCCAATCTTGCTTGTTCATCCTCCCCTCTCACTCTGGTAGTGTCCTTAACATGTTGGTGCATGAGGTTTTCCAGCACCTCGTCCAACATCCTGGCTCTCCATGTTTCGGGACCCCCATGTGGCTCCAGGTTTTCCCAGTCGATCTCCCTGTGGTTGAAATCCCCCAGGGTGTGTGTGTGCGTGTGGATGTATGTGTGCATGCGTATGTACTCACCATAACACCATATATATATATATATATATATATATATATATATATATATATATATATATATATATATATATATATATATATATATATATATATATTGCAGCAGGCGACGAACATTTAACCTTACAGGATGTTGATGTGTATAAAGCTGCTATATCATTTCCACAGGGCTCAGCAGGAGGTTTTACCGGTTTAAGCCCACAACACTTAAAACAAATGTTCAATCCAGCACTTGGTTATCTTTCAGAAAGGTTGTTGTCTGAACTCAACAAATTTTCCAATGTATGCCTGGCTGGCAGTGTCCCAGAGGCCATTAGACCCCTTTTCTTTGGTGACTCATTGTGTGCCCTCCGGAGAAAGGATGGAGGAATCAGGCCCATTGCAGTGGGCAACACCCTTCGGCGCCTAGTCGCCAAGGCTGCAGTAAGAATGGTGAGTCAAGAGGCTGCTGCAATGTTGAAACCAACTCAGCTCGGGTTTGATGTTCAACAAGGCTGTGAAGCTACTGCCCACGCAGCACGAGTATACATGAACAACATGTCCGATGAAAAAACCTTGATCAAATAGGACTTTGCCAACGCTTTCAGCTTAGTCAGAAGAGATGCTGCTCTCCAAGTAGTTTCTAGGCTCTTCCCTTCCGTCTATTCCTTCATAGAATCATGTTATTGTGTGACTTCTAAACTATTGTTTGAGGACCATGAAATTGACTCGCTGGGGGTGTGCAACAGGGGGACCCTCTCGCCCCCTTTCTATTCTGTTTGGTCATCAAGGAAGTCACAGAAACACTCTCCAGTGAGCTCAATATCTGGTTCTTGGATGATGGTACCCTGGCTGGCAGATGACACCCGAATCTGCATGACAGTGTCTTCCACTGCAGACACTGCAGGGCTCCAGGCGGACATCAACCAAATCTTTCAGTGGGCTGCAGAAAACAATATGAAGTTCAACGATGAGAAATTTCAATTACTTCGATGGTAAACATGAGGAAATTAAAACTTCATCGGCGTATAAAACAAATTCCAACCACAAAATAGAGCGAAAAACTAACGTCAAAGACCTGGGAGTGATCATGTCGGAGGATCTCACCTTCAAGGACCATAACATTGTATCAATCGCATCTGCCAGAAAGATGACAGGATGGATAATGAGAACCTTCGAAACTAGGGATGCCAAGCCCATGATGACACTCTTCAGGTCGCTTGTTCTATCTAGGCTGGAATATTGCTGCACACTAACAGCACCTTTCAAGGCAGGTGAAATTGCTGACCTAGAAAATGTACAGAGAACCCTCACGGCACGCATAACGGAGATAAAACGCCTCAATTACTTTGAGGGCTTGAAGTTCCTGAACCTGTACTCCCTGGAACGCAGGCGGGAGAGATACATGATTATATACACCTGGAAAATCCTAGAGGGAATAGTACCGAACTTGCACACAAAAATCACTCACTCCGAAAGCAAAAGACTCGGCAGACGATGCAACATCCCCCCAATGAAAAGCAAGGGTGCCACTAGCACGTTAAGAGACAACACAATAAGTGTCAGGGGCCCAAGACTGTTCAACTGCCTCCCAGCATACATAAGGGGGATTACCAGTGTCTTCAAGCAGGCACTGGACAAGCACCTAAAGTCAGTACCTGACCAGCCGGGCTGTGGCTCGTACGTTGGATTGCATGCAGCCAGCAGTAACAGCCTGACTGATCAGGCTCTGATCCACCAGGAGGCCTGGTCACAGACCGGGCCGCGGGGGCGTTGACCCCCGGAACTCTCTTCAGGTAAACTCCAGGTAAACTCCAGAGGACATCAGAAAAATTAAAGACATGGGAGAATGCCTGGGCCTATGTTTAAATCCCACCAAATGTGAAGTAGTCCCTACCAATCGACAGATAATCCAGAATATTAGTACTGTTTTACCAGGAGCATGAGCCATTGATCCAGCCAACAGCACTCTCCTTGGTGCTCCTCTTGGGTCCAATGCCATTGATCTGATCCTAGAAAAAAAAAAAGTCTCAGACGATGGGAGGCAGGATGAAAGACATCGATACACATGATGCCTTCTACCTACTCACCAGGTGCCTGTCAATCCCAAAACTTACCTACTTTCTGAGATGCTCCCCAGCCTTCAGCAGTCCGAAACTCAAGGAATATGACTCTTTTTAAGACCATACGAGAGTGTATTGAATCTTTTCCTCGAAGATGGACAGTGGTTGCAAGCCTCACTTCCAGTCAGGCTTGGGGGGCTGGGAGTCCGCAGATCCTCCCAGATTGCCCTACCAGCTTTCCTCTCCTCTTCCATAACATCAAACGAGTTAATAAGACAAATTCTACCGGACAACTTCAGTGACTCAGCAGGAATACAGGACCCTAACTATGCCAGTGCCATCCCTGAATGGGAAACTCTTGCTGCTCCATCACCGAACCCTAGTGCAGCATTGGCCTACAGTCAAGCTGGGATGGCCCCATCGCTGAAAAGGTGCTTGCCAACATGCTCAGGGCTGTAACATCAGACAGGGAGACTGCCCGTCTCCAAGCTGTGAGCACACATCACTCCAGGGACTTCCTCCAAACAGTTCCCATTTTGGCAATGGGAATGCGCCTTGACCCTAAGACCCTCCATATTGCAGTGGCTCTGCACTTTGCTGCCCCAGTTCACACGGAATATTCCTGTATTTGCGGCGATGCGCAAACCGACCAATATGGTCTACGTGGTCTTAACTGTTCCAAAACCAAGGGCTGGCATGCAAGACACAGTGAGATTAATGACATCATAAAGAGAAGTCTTGCTACAGCTGGATGCCCAGCCGAGAGAGAGCCCCGATCACTAGTAGCCAACAATACCCACAACCCAGCAAACTGCCCTGATCAGATCACCATCTACCCTTAGAAAAATGGCAAGCTCTTAGCATGGGACTATACCTGTGTGTTCACACTGGCTGACACCTATATCCATCATAGTGTCGGGCGACGGGGAGGAGTACAAGATCAGCAAGTACAGGGACATAAGCCGACAGTATCAATTTGTCCCAGTGGGATCGGAGACCTTGGGATCATGGGGAAAAAATGCCACACATTTCCTTAAAGAACTGGGTTCCAGACTCATCAACGCCACCAGGGACCCAAGAGCAGCCACTTTCATGTTCCAGCCCCTCAGCGTGGCCATCCAGAGGGGAAATGCATGCTGCATACTGGGCTCGTGTCCGGCTTCAGAGGAGCTGGAGGAGATTCATAACCTTTGATACATTGTACCAATGTATTCATGTTTGTGTTTTCTATCAATGTATTCTGTCTATAAATGAATAAACTATATGAATAAATATTAATAAAGTTAGAATGTAGCATAAAAACATAGGGGGTGGTAGGAGAAGAAAATATTCAAACAGCTCCGGGGAGAACCTTGAGTTTTCCCTGATGTACGTTGATTGTCTTCTCTGAGGCTGAGGGTTCCCAGTAAAGTTCTGGAGGTGGTACCTTCCTATATTTTTTTATTGGTAGGAAAATATATATATATATATATATATATATATATATATATATATATATATATATATATATATATATATATATATATATATATATATATATATATATATATATATATATATATATATATATATATATAACGACTTGACAGAAGAAATAGTGAGGGGAATCATAGGCCTGTCCCGTGTGAAAAAATAATAATATTGAACTTTGTGTCAGAGGAAAGAAAGTCTCCCTGAAAGCATTCAGTATACATAGTGTATAGTGTATACTACAGTGGCTCCCTAGTATATTGATGATAAAGGCTAAAGTGTCATTTGAAAACAGGTGAATTTGTAAATGAAGTGATAAGCCTATAGAGGCAGGTGCCAGAAGTCGCCAGAAACTTACCACAGGTCAGCTGTTTTTAATAATCTTACTGGCCTGCTAGTGTACTCGCATATAATCTAGTGATACCAGTGAATAGCAGAATACAGTGTTGTAGTAGCAACTAACCAGTATTATAATGGTACTTAGTGGAGTGGAGTGACTTTCATTAGTTTCTTTTTCTTGAAATACCAGACGTTACTGTGAATTTCATATAACCTGTAGTTACCAGCGGTCGCAATATACACAACGAGAAGCAATTATTACTACAGAAAAAGCGCCCTTCCTCCAAAATTTGCACCAGTCAACTATAGTGATAATATAGCATTTATTGTGGTGGAGACGGAAAAAAAAAAATAGAGAAGCTAGATACAGCGATTGATAAACAAAGGTGGAGGCTCGACCGTTCGTCATTGTAGGAGTGCCAGCAGTCACCGGCTCTTCAACACGCAAGTTATACTTTTGTATCAATCAAATCACATATTACTCGGGTAGATAATTTCCAGTAGATCCTTCATGTGTTAGCTCAAATCACCGACCAGTATGGTTTAAATAAGTGACCCACTGATCAGATCAGATAGACTGGTCCGAACCCTTGACTGGTCCGAACCCTTGACTGGTCCGAACCCTTGACTGGTCCGAACCCTTGACTGGTCCGAACCCTAGACTGGTTTCAAACGGTTTCGTTGTGCACCACCTAGCAGGTTATTAATAGAATATTCAAGAGGTTGCTAGTAGAATTGCAGTAAATCAACCATTCAAATCATTATGAAGCTGTGTGTAGTCTGTGGTCAGTCAAACAAACGGGCTTCCACATGCATAAATTGTCATTTCTGTGGAAATTGGTGTCACGCCCCTTGTGCAGATATCCAAGAACTAGCTACAAGCAGTATTAAAACAGGGAAGTGTTTTTGGGTATGCCCAAATGAGATAAATCTGTGGACTAAAATCACAAGGGTATTAAAAGAGGTCAACATCAAAGCTGCTTTCATAGAAAACCTGGAAGCTTTCTACAACAGATGGGAACATAAAAAGTCCGGGCTGAATGGTACTGCCCTTGATACTGGCCATGTAGTCAGAAACTGTAAGGCTGGAGATGATGTCCTGGTAGTCAGTAAATGGGGGGCTGATAGTGCTGTCCTGGGAGACAGTAATGGGGAAGCTGGAGGTGCTGTCCTGGGAGACAGTAATGGTGAAGCTGGAGGTGCTGTCCTGGGAGACAGAAATGGTGAAGCTGGAGGTGCTGTCCTGGGAGACAGTAATGGTGAAGCTGGAGATGCTGTCCTGGGAGACAGTACTGGGGAAGCTGGAGATGCTGTCCTGGGAGACAGTAATGGTGAAGCTGGAGATACTGTCCTGGGAGACAGTAATGGTGAAGCTGGAGATTTTGTCCAGGTAGTCGGGAATTATACGCAGGAAGGAATACATATGAATGACCTCATAGGGGACAGGAGCCATAGTAGGGAAACAAGTGTAGTCAAAGATAAGATAAAACCAATATTGCAAACTAGAAATACCGCAGGAAATAGCAAACAAGAGGACTCCACTAGCAATAGTGAGGATATATTACCAAAAACAAATGGTGGGAGCTCCATTGTTGGTGCTAGGGAGGATAGAAGTAAGACAGGGAAACATGCACCAACAGGGAATACAGTCACAGAAACCCAAGGCAAACGGAAACCAAGCCTGTGCACATACTATGCACTTGGTATCTGCTGGCATGGGAAATCTGGAAAAACAGATGGGACGTGCAACTATGACCACCCTAGAAAATGCCATGCCCATATGACAACAGGAAAATGCAAACTCCCTTCCTGTAAGCTTTTTCACCCTGAACTGTGTACCTCTTCAGTACAGGAAAGACTGTGCTATAACTTAAATTGCCAGGCATACCATCTAAAGGGGACAAAAAGATACAAAACATCCAGGCCATGGGAAAACCTGGGTAGCCACAGCCACTCAAGAGGGAGAGGTTTTTTAGTGCCAGGAAGGAAAAAAAACTGGCAGGAAATGGCAGAAATCGTACACCAAATCCAGTCATTCCTGGAGTGGAACCACAGTCGATGGCCTCCACTCCAAACCAACAGATACAGATACTAATGCCGGAAAAAAAATCCCCCCCCAGTACCAACAATACCACCAGTCCGATAACATTCTTCTTTGCAAATATACAGGGTCTAAAGCCAGCAACAAACAACAAAATACCTTTCATCCGTGGACTGCTTGCAGAGGCAAAGGCAATGTTCGCGGCTTTCACTGAGACCCACATAAAGGATCACTTGGACAACGAAATATGGATCCCAGGTTACAACCTATACAGATGTGACAGAGTGAACAGGCAAAAGGGGGGGGGGGTTGGCCTGTACATTGCAGAGTCACTTGTTTGCACAGAACTGCTAAATGCCTCAAATGATGTAGTGGAAGTTTTAGCAGTAAAGGTCGAGAACCAAAACCTAGTCATTGTGATAGTCTACAAGCCTCCGGATGCAACATCCCAGCAATTCCAGGAACAGCTGTTAAAAATTGACCACTGTCTGGAAAACCTTCCAGCTCCTGCACCCAACATCTTGCTCCTGGGGGATTTCAACTTAAGGCACCTAAAATGGAGGAATATAGCAAATAATATTGTTGCAGTAATAACACCAGGAGGCAGCTCTGATGAAAACTCACACTCACGCGAGCTTTTAAATCTCTGCACAAAATTCAATTTAAACCAGCAAATAATAGAGCCTACTAGACTGGAGAATACACTAGACCTCATCTTCACTAACAATGATGATCTGATAAGAAATATCACCATATCAAAAACAATATACTCAGATCACAACATAATTGAGGTTCAGTCATGTATGCGCGGAGCCCCAGACCGACATAATGAGATTAGTCACGAGGGAGCATTCACCAAATTCAACTTCAATAACAAAAACATAAAGTGGGACCAAGTAAACCAAGTCCTAACCGATATAAGCTGGGAAGATATACTAAGCAACACAGACCCCAACTTATGCCTAGAACAGATTAACTCGGTAGCACTCGATGTATGCACAAGGCTTATTCCTCTAAGAAAAAGGAGGAGTAGATGTAAAACAGAAAGAGACAGGCGCTCCCTTTACAGGCGACGGAAAAGAATAACAGAGCGGCTAAAAGAGGTCAATATATCTGAAATGCGTAGGGAGACACTGGTCAGAGAAATAGCAAGCATCGAACTTAAGCTAAAAGAATCCTTTAGGAGTCAGGAATCGCGGGAAGAACTAAAAGCCATAAATGAAATCGAAAGAAACCCAAAGTATTTCTTCTCCTATGCCAAATCAAAATCGAGAACAACGTCCAGTATTGGGCCCCTACTTAAACAAGATGGGTCCTACACAGATGACAACAAGGAAATGAGTGAGCTACTCAAGTCCCAATATGACTCAGTTTTTAGCAAGCCGCTAACCAGACTGAGAGTCGAAGATCAAAATGAATTTTTTATGAGAGAGCCACAAAATTTGATTAACACAAGCCTATCCGATGTTATCCTGACGCCAAATGACTTCGAACAGGCGATAAATGACATGCCCATGCACTCTGCCCCAGGGCCAGACTCATGGAACTCTGTGTTCATCAAGAACTGCAAGAAGCCCCTATCACGAGCCTTTTCCATCCTATGGAGAGGGAGCATGGACACGGGGGTCGTCCCACAGTTACTAAAAACAACAGACATAGCCCCACTCCACAAAGGGGGCAGTAAAGCAACAGCAAAGAACTACAGACCAATAGCACTAACATCCCATATCATAAAAATCTTTGAAAGGGTCCTAAGAAGCAAGATCACCACGCATCTAGAAACCCATCAGTTACACAACCCAGGGCAACATGGGTTTAGAACAGGTCGCTCCTGTCTGTCTCAACTATTGGACCACTACGACAAGGTCCTAAATGCACTAGAAGACAAAAAGAATGCAGATGTAATATATACAGACTTTGCAAAAGCCTTCGACAAGTGTGACCATGGCGTAATAGCGCACAAAATGCGTGCTAAAGGAATAACAGGAAAAGTCGGTCGATGGATCTATAATTTCCTCACTAACAGAACACAGAGAGTAGTCGTCAACAGAGTAAAGTCCGAGGCAGCTACGGTGAAAAGCTCTGTTCCACAAGGCACAGTACTCGCTCCCATCTTGTTCCTCATCCTTATATCCGACATAGACAAGGATGTCAGCCACAGCACCGTGTCTTCCTTTGCAGATGACACCCGAATCTGCATGACAGTGTCTTCCATTGCAGACACTGCAAAGCTCCAGGCAGACATCAACCAAATCTTTCAGTGGGCTGCAGAAAACAATATGAAGTTCAACGATGAGAAATTTCAATTACTCAGATATGGTAAACATGAGGAAATTAAATCTTCATCAGAGTACAAAACAAATTCTGGCCACAAAATAGAGCGAAACACCAACGTCAAAGACCTGGGAGTGATCATGTCGGAGGATCTCACCTTCAAGGACCATAACATTGTATCAATCGCATCTGCTAGAAAAATGACAGGATGGATAATGAGAACCTTCAAAACTAGGGAGGCCAAGCCCATGATGACACTCTTCAGGTCACTTGTTCTATCTAGGCTGGAATATTGCTGCACACTAACAGCACCTTTCAAGGCAGGTGAAATTGCCGACCTAGAAAATGTACAGAGAACTTTCACGGCGCGCATAACGGAGATAAAACACCTCAATTATTGGGAGCGCTTGAGGTTCCTAAACCTGTATTCCCTGGAACGCAGGAGGGAGAGATACATGATTATATACACCTGGAAAATCCTAGAGGGACTAGTACCGAACTTGCACACGAAAATCACCCACTACGAAAGCAAAAGACTTGGCAGACGATGCACCATCCCCCCAATGAAAAGCAGGGGTGTCACTAGCACGTTAAGAGACCATACAATAAGTGTCAGGGGCCCGAGACTGTTCAACTGCCTCCCAGCACACATAAGGGGGATTACCAACAGACCCCTGGCAGTCTTCAAGCTGGCACTGGACAAGCACCTAAAGTCAGTTCCGGATCAGCCGGGCTGTGGCTCGTATGTTGGTTTGCGTGCAGCCAGCAGCAACAGCCTGGTTGATCAGGCTCTGATCCACCAG